>NC_134485.1:299923389-300015889 GCF_040206685.1 Ascaphus truei | reverse complement strand
TATTATTACTACATTTTGGCTGTTGTGCACCATTAAGAGATTTCTTCCTAGTACTTTCCTCTGTAAAACTGAATCAGGCCCTCATTCTCTCCCATCTCGATTACTGTAACCTCCTGCTGTCAGGCATTCCTGCCTCTCACCTCTCCCCTACAATCTATCCTTAACGTTGCTGCCAGAATCACTCTACTCTTTCCTAAATCTGTCTCAACGTGTCCCCTGCTGAAATCACTGTACTGGTTTCCAATCAAATCCCACATCTCACACTCAATTCTCCTCCTCACTTTTAAAGCTTTACACTCTTCTGCTCCTCCTTACATCTCAGCCCTAATTTCTCGGTATGCACCATTTCAACTCTTGCGTCCTGCTCAAGGATGTCTTCTCTCTACTCCCTTTGTGTCTAAAGCCCTCTCCCGCCTTAAACCTTTCTCACTGACTGTCCACACCTCTGGGATGCCGTTAATACCAGACTAGCACCATCTCTATCCACCTTAAGACCCACATTAAGACACGCTTAAAGCAGCATATGAGTAGCACCGTGGCTAATACTATACACAATATATAAAGCTTGGCCCCCTGCAGATGCCCTCCTACTGTCTCTGTACATTCACCCTACCAATTAGATTGAAGCTCTTCAGAGCAGGGACTCCTCTACCACATTGTTACTTTTATGTCTGAAGCACTTATTCCCATGATCTGTTATTTGTTATTTATATGATTGTCACGTGTATTACTACTGTGAAGTGCTATGTAAATTAATGGAGCTATATAACTAAAGACATACTGTTCATACATACATCCTTGTACTTTTTCTACGGCTGTTTCAAGATAGATATGTTCATAGAGCAACCATGGAGCAAACCAGTTTTGGAATGGGTGAGTACTGTAATTACACAAAAAATGTAAACAAACTGTTAGTCTTATACAGTAAATGTAAAAATGTATAATACACATAATTAACAGAACACAATTACCTATTCTTACAGTTGCTTGTACATTATGTTCAATCAGGTGAAAATCCGCTCACTAATTACTTGCTGAACTTTCAGGAGTGTGGTCTGCATTCTCACCAACACACAGAGCCAACAGTACTGTCTGCATGGATTTCTGCACAGAACTATTAACTGCTTCATGCCTACTGCACATAAGCATTCACATGTACTGAGATGTATTTCACACACATAGGCTGAATCATATATAGACCATTAAAATATTCTATTAGGATTCCATTACATCTTTTCACACTAATTTCTGTAGCCTAAAAATGACACGGCATGTGTTTATGCTAAATGTGTTCTAATAATGTTACTTATGAGCTATGCAGCTTATAATGTTCTTCTGTGTGTCTGTCAGTGGAGGGATAGCCTGGTGTGTGTTTCTGAAGTGTGCCTTTCACCTTTTATTTTGCCTTTTGTGTTTCTACTTTTGTTTTACTATTAAAGAAGTGTGTGTGTCTCATGTGGTGAAAGATTGTAATTAGAAAAATAGATGTTGCCCAGGCACTCCTCGTAAACGATGAAAACAAACATGCAATGTCGGTGCTTCTCCTCAAAATAGGCCTTCCTGGATGGCCCAACAAATTGTATGCATAGAGTGAAGCAGATAGCGACTTAATCAAAACAGTTTATTCAGACAAAAAAAATCTGATTTTTCAGTTGCAACATGCAATCATTATCAAGGTGATGGCTACAGTAAAAAGACAACATAGACATTTAAATACCTTTCTAAAGACCCCCATGAGCCTGCAGGTGAAACCCTGGTCCCATCTCTGCGCCTCCTCTATATTATCACAGACTGGTGTAATGATGCCAGTCATCCGTAACGTCTCAGGTCTGCTCGTAATACATGGGATTTTCAACATTTGAGACTATGAAAGGGATTGAATCATGCTAGCAGGATGGTGACTGTGTGCCTATAAAATAGCGTTTCTATCCATAGAGTTACGGAATACATCAGTGTGCAACTCACCTCCTTCCTGTGTAATCAGGACGTACAGAAGGCAAGCTGTTTATGGATCAAAGACTTAGTAAACAAAAAAAGGCTCTCAAGGTAATCAAAAATCTCGTAAATTCAGTCTCTGTGGCTGTCCACAAAAAAAACCACATCAATGTATCTAAAATACCTCCTGATATGCTGAAAAAAAGGCGTCCTATAAGATGTATTGATCTTCGAACTTGGCCATATAAAGCTTGGCATAGGCCTGGGCTACGTTACTCCTCATGGCTGTTCCTATGATCTGTAGAAAGAACTACATCTCAAATTTAAAATAGTTTTTTATATAAAATCAAATGTAGCAGATCTAGAATATATTCTATGGGCAGATTTGTGGTATATGTTCTTAATAATGCTGCCTTGACTGCCTCAATACACTCTTCATGAGGAAACACAGTATAGAGACTGGTGATATCTATGCTCGCCATAATGATGTCTCCCTCCCCTTTTGGAGTCTCTCGTAAATCTGTCAAGAAGTCAAAGGTGTCTTTGATATAGGATTTAGACGTGATAACAATAGGCTGCAAAACTTTATCCACATACATGGCCAGAGGTTGGTAAAGAGAGTATGTTGCCACAATAATCAGTCTTCCCTGAGGTTTATGCATTCTTTCGTGTATTTAGGTAAAGTGTAAAAAATAGGGCATTTGGGATGTTCCACCATCAGGAATTCTGCCTATTTCTCAGTTATCCACCTATTATTAACTCCCAGGGCTAATCTCCTAATCCCTAATCTCTTTATAGTATTCAAGAGTGGGGTTACGGTCAAGGGGCTTGTAACAGTCTGTGTTTTCGAGTTTCTAGGATCTCCATTCTGTAATCCATGTAACTCTTGACTACCAAAGCCCCCGATTTGTCTGCTTGTTTAATGATAATGTTTTTATACTTAGCCAGTGAGGCAATAGCCAATCTTTCTCTTTGAATAAGATTGCAGTGAGGGTTGGATTTATTCTTAGTAAAAATCCCCATATTAGCTTGCATCAGTCGCATAAAAGTGCTGATGTTTTGTTTTTACCCGATGTAATAAAAATTGATTTTAATTTACAACCCGTAGTCAGAGTGTTAAGTACCGTATCTGTAGAGGGTTGTCGCTCTCTCCCATGCGTTTCGTGCGCAATGGTGCTTTATCAAAGAGATAAAATGCCATCGCGCACAAAACGCATGGGAGAGTATTAGACCTCCGTTTTTTACTATTTCTGTTCTAATAAATTAGTTTTTCATTCTACTTTAGCCAACTCTTTGTGGCTGTGCACTGTACATCTATTTTTTAATTTCTAACTCAAAACTCTTCAATTCTGTAGTGGGAACAAAAGAAGGACCATTGGAAAGTACTTGGGTTTCTGAGTCCACTAGTCTATAATCCCCAGAGTGTCCTCTTCTAGAATTTGGATTGGGATCAAAGTAGTGGGGGTTCCTTTCTCCCTTTCTTCCCACGCCTGGTTCTCTTTTTGTGTTCTTTCATCTTTCTAAAAAAAAAGTGTTGGTTTGGGCAGTTCACAGCTCCCCGAGGGGGGTACAATCAAATGTGTCCAAAAGCAATGAGAAAAAAAGGTTGTTTATTCAGTGCATGTAAAAACTGATCTGCCACAGCGTAACTCTGACGCATTTCGTCCACCAATAGGACTTTGTGGCAGATCTGTTTTTACATGCACTGAATAAACAACCTTTTTTTCTCATTGTGTTTGGACACATTTGATTGTACCCCCTCGGTGAGCTGTGAACCGCCCAAATCAACACTTTTTTCTTACCTGATTATCCGGCTGGAGCACGCTCTATAGCGCACCTGATGATTTTCCCATTTGCTGTGTTTGAGGATTGAACTCGACGAATCAAGATCATGAGTACTACTCTGTGTGGGGTCACGTAGCTGTGCATGAGACGCTGGGATGTGTGAGGGTAGTGGCGGAGATTAGCATGCGGGGAACACGGCTTCACTGTTAGCTTGTCTCCTTACCATATTGTGGCCCCGTCCTGATGTTGAGTCTCGTGTGCACAGTTCCACTCCACAGTTCATGTTTCTAAGATTCAGGATATTGATCAGCAGAGCTTATTATTTTATTATCATCTTTATTGTGGACATTAAAAAAACAAATACAGGTAAAGTGCGCAAATTACTATTTCTAATGTTTAACCCTTCACCACCTTTGTGATAAGTGAATATTATAATTATACAACCTCTAAATCAATCGACAGTGGTCTGCAGCTATAGGAATAGGGATATAAAACCCCTAAGGAAACTGAAACACAAAAAAGACAACAGCGCAAACACGCATAGTGAAGTTTGTAAAAATATATGTGTATATTAGAAAGGTAAGATATCTGCGTACATCAGATTAATTGGTATACAGCATTTCATGTGCAATACATGAGTTACCAATCGTCACGCTGCCACCGGACCTCAGGATTTCCCCTTCAAAGCCTCAGAGCAGGCTGTCACGATAGTGGTGTGAAGCCTCCACTCCGGAGCTGTGTGTGGCTTGATGTCTTTTGCCGACTACTGCCGTCACTGCCGCTCACTTGTCAGACCTGCCGCTGTCTGCAACTGCTTCCAGCACCTCAGATCACGCTTGGTGTCCTTCGCTGATCGCGACCGTCAATGACGCTCTTTCCTCCGGCTTGCCGCCGCCTGCAACTGCTTCCAGCACCTCCGGTCACTGAGTATACTTTTCACAAGTCCCGTGTGGTTTACTGCGACCGGCCGTAAAGCGAGGTTTACCGTAAAGCGTGACGGTGTCGTCACTCCAGTCACTCGAGTGCAGCTGTATTTAGCAATAAGTCCAATGGGGATATACCACGCAGATAGTGGAACACAATACTAGGAATATTAAAAATACTCTTTATCCAACGCGTTTCGAAGCGTAAGCTTCTTCTTCAGGGATAAATTTGTCTGGATTTAGGGCATATATATACCCTTAAACCACCGCTGATAGGTCAAGCTCAGAGGTGTATGAACCAATTGGTTCAACATTCAGCAACATCCCACAGATGTGGGTGTAATGAAGTAATTACTTATCTGTGTGCTGATCTGGGTTAACCTCATCAGTCCTGGTTTAGGAATAAAATTACATATTAAACAAGTTTTTATTATGCATATAGCTCAATTCGAGTAAAATCACACTAATAAAATTGCCAAAGATTAAGTGCTTTCAATGGCTCTGAAATAAAACAAACAGAAAATTAATAACACATATACATATAACATTACTTAATATGAATGGGTATCTTGGATGTTTACCATATCTTTACATGTGACCAGTCACATAGCTCATAGAGGACAGACCGTATACATTACATAATAAAATGTATTGCTTAATATAGACACCATAGGTCTATGTTCTCGTTTAGACCTTTTGGACCTAAAGACTTAAGTTAAGGATTGTGGAGGTGCTGGAAGCAGTTGCAGGCGGCGGCAGGCCAGAGGAAAGAGCGTCATTGACGGTCGCGATCAGCGAAGGACACCAAGCGTGATCTGAGGTGCTGGAGGCAGTTGCAGACAGCGGCAGGTCTGACAAGTGAGCGGCAGTGACGGCAGTAGTCGGCAAAAGACATCAAGACACACACAGCTCCGGAGTGGAGGCTTCACACCACTATCGTGACAGCCTGCTCTGAGGCTTTGAAGGGGAAATCCTGAGGTCCGGTGGCAGCGTGACGATTGGTAACTCATGTATTGCACATGAAATGCTGTATACCAATTAATCTGATGTACGCAGATATCTTACCTTTCTAATATACACATATATTTTTACAAACTTCACTATGCGTGTTTGCGCTGTTGTCTTTTTTGTGTTATTGTGGACATTGTAGAATCTATTTGCACTATTTGGAGCATCGGTCATTGGATTTTTTTCTCTGCTTGTTCTTATCTTTCTAAAAAAGCCTGTGTACCAGACTCTGTCCACGGTACGTTCTTTAGCTGAATTCAAATCTGAGTCACTCGTGCCAGTCTCCATTTGCCACTTCTGATAATGTGCCCCCTTTCTTCCTCTGAAGCGTGCTTCCTGTCTTAACTAGGCATATACCCCGTTATCCTTGCAATCATTCACTACTTTTTTTATTTAACATTTTTGAAGTGTAACAAGTCTCATCCAGTAGTTTCACAGTATCCTTATCCATGAGTGATTGGTCGATAAAAATCTGTTTTTAAAATGTCCCGACTAATTTAAGAAAGTTGTGTACCCACTTCTGCCATGACTAGTGATCACAGCCAAACATTAAGACATCATAATATTTTTAACAAAATTATTTTCTTCTCCTTTTACTGGGATAGGGTTCCCCAGTATAGTAGAACTATGGCTGCTCGTGTTTCTAGCCTTGGCCGAGGTAGCAAGGGTAAAGGGGTTGTCTGGCTGCACTAGATCCGAGTATTGCCTTACTGGAATCTGCTGCTGGCACTGCTGGACTGAGGGAGGGGTGTTGTGACCTCACATTCAGCTTGTACGTAAGGAATTTCCTATGCTGAATGTGTGACTTATGCAACTGCATAGTTTCTGAAGAGATTTGGGGCTTCCTATCTGGTCTGTGTGATGGTAGAGTATGTTGCTTTGGCCCTGTACCTTTTTCTATAGGCAACATTTGTACAGGTTCAGAGTCTGGTTTCGGTGTCAGGGTCTCCATTGGTGGGGATGGTGAGTGGTCCACCGAAGACGGATTCAGAGGCCAAGTTGACGCCAGGATGGATCTATGAAAAAGGTTACATACAATGTATTACTTAAAGGTTCACAATGGAATGGTATTTGTGATGCTTTGACATATGTACATGTACGGTCATATAAATACATTGATTGACATGTAAAGTTTAATTATTTTATTAATATGTAAAGAAACGTTTGTTGTATGTTATTTATAGTAACGTACTTATATGTTACATCACATGTAGAGAAGTAATATATAGCATAGTTGAAATGTAATAGAAATATCATTAATATTTCATTTGTTATTTTTAATACTTTTGGCAGCTAATGTCACTCACATACTGTATGTTACATGCATTTTATGTTAAATGTATGTGATTAGTGAAGAATATTGTAGCAAATTACAATTTTTATCTCATGAACATTTAATTACATGGTTCCCTTTCTGGCATTGCTCAGCTGGTGTCTCTGACCCTTGGTATGCCCACCACTATGTGAGTGCCTCACAGTGTTCAATGTATTTTCATACACAGTGTATAGTATAGTCATCGGAGGTCCGCCACCTGTCCCTCTTCTATGTGTGGCTTCTTATGCCATTTTCTCTTTCAATTTTCTCTTGACATCTGAATACCTCTTCTTGCCGTGTTGCACGGTTCTTGGTATGATGTCAACACATACAGGACACCTGCAAGCTCATATTGAACCCCCAAAATAACCACAATATATATATATATATATATATATATATATATATATATATATATATATATATATATGCATATAAGTGTCACAGAGGAGTGCTACTGAGCATGGCAATATATATTTAAAACCAGAGACAGAACATAAAAAACAGACAGAGCTCAGTGCACATCCAGTGAAACTTATACACGGTGCAGTGCCTAAATATATATGTATAGATATCTGTTAAATAAAATGGTCTTTTAGTTTAACATTTTGGCCAAAGTGTTGTAAGCCCCTGAGCCACTACACGGCAGACTACATCTCAAGGGTCCCTAACACTAATATAAATTCTTAATAACCTGTGCATTACCAGGAAGAATGATTTATAATAAATATGTCAAAATTAGTTGCATAGTTCTAAGTCTGATTGAAGCTTTTATTAACCTGTACATTACCAGGAAAAGCACTCTGTATTAGATTTGTCACAATCATACTGCAAGCAAGCAAGTTCCCCTGAGAGTGGGAGCTCTGTCTGTGTTTTATGTTCTGTCTCTGGTTTTAAATATGATGTCAACACTGTAGACAGCGTCTGCGATCTATTTTAATTGTATGCCCATTGAGGTTTTGGATACTACACTGGCGACACACTTTATTCGAGCTTGGCTAGTCCCACGAATTCGGGTATACCCGGGTGTATTGAGGTTTGTGACTGTTTTCTGCCCGAGTGCATTGAGTTATTTTCCAAGCAGGGATTGAAGCATTTTATTCCCGCTGGCTGCAATACTGCACAGTATATATATATATACTGCATTACAATTCATGAATTTATGCCATCTGGTAGACACGCGAAGCATTGCAGCCTATTAAATCCTAATCATTATCATTTAACAGATCAGCCGCCCATCAGCCAGGCATGAACCCAGGCTGGGAAGGCAAACGCAACGGGGCTTGTCAGAGGTGAGGAGTGGCGCATTCCAGGTATCTGCCAGGTACATACCGGGTATTTGCTCGAATAAAGTGTGTCGGTGCAGTATCTTACCAAGAATTACATCGTAGCAGGCTACAATTCTCTTGACTAGAACTATGTTCTCCTCATTGGCAAACTTCAAATTCCGCAGTTTCTGCCTCTGAGCTGCATCACGTGTATGTTCAGTTTGGGGAGACTAACATTGTCTCCCCTGAGCCTTCTGTTTCCTGGCTCCCTGCCTTCTGCTCCCACATCCCTGTGCCCTGTCCCTCTCTCCTTCTCCTAGCCTGGCCTGTTCCTGCCATGACCACTGAACCCCCCCTTTTTAACCTCCTCCCGACTACTTCTGCGCTCACCACCCTCCTCTCCTCACGCCTCGGCCCACCAGCACTCTCTCCATCAGCCCTCCTCACACTCCCTCCAGGCACTCCGTTCACCGCCATATTTCACACTCACAATACTCAACACATTCACCCAACAATTAGAAAGACACAGACAGAACACAAACAAACTCAAGTCAAGCACAGAAGCACCCACACAGACAAAAATAATGCCAAGACAACTCAACCAGATATCGCTAGAAATATACAAAAAACTTAAACATCTAACTCCTTGTACCCTAGTTTGTACTCACTCCCTCCCAACAGGACTGCCACTGTGTGCCATGAAAGCATGAGGATATATAGTTAGCTACATAAGGGAATCTTGCAATGTTTTGTTGCCATTTTATCACCAGTCCATTACGTTTATACCATTTTAACATTATTGTGATATTTATTGCAACAAATAATCCAAGTTTTCTTTGCATATCGCGCACTTTTTCCGACGGAAAATATCTTGATGAATACCGGATTATTTTTGCGATATTAACATGTGTTGTGTTTTTTGTCGGAATGCAATATTATCACACTATTGGTTTGACAAGTCTAAGGCACCTTATGAAAAATGGGAAATGTTGTTAGACCCAACAGGATCAGAACTCACACAACCTTGGTTAATCAGGACAGCAGCACTACGGTAGCATTTTTAGCTACACCAGCTGATGGCTAACACCACTGACAGCCTACTTTTGAGCTCTACTACTCACTGAGTGCTCATACCTGTGTAGCCAGGTCCCCTCCGGTTCCCAGGTTTTGGTGTTATACTCCTCTTACCACCGCTGACTCACAGGAGGTTGCGGGAGAATGAGGCTGGCGACGGATCACCGGGGGCTCCGGTGGGTACCTCTCAAGGGTGCCGCCATCTATGAGGTGCGCGCGCAGCCATGGTATGTATACGCATGGGGAGATGCGGTGGTATACTGTGAAGGGTCAGGAGAGTAGCGGCAGCCATGACAGGGTTGTGCATGCGCAGTGTACAGCACGAACACAGCGGCCCATAGACAGAGGTTCTGTAGGGACTACAAGCCCCACAGTGCTTAGGGGCGGCAGGACCATGTGACGCCAGGGAACCAATAGGGCAGCTAGTTTCCGGAGACAGGAGATAGATCTTCGTGGGCTGGAAGAGGAGGAGGCAGTCGGAGCTAGGATGCCAAGAGTTGTAGGTATGCAGGGGTCTATGACTCCTGTACTAGGCCAGATTACCCATAGTAGGCCCCAGCTCGGCCTGACTCATCTCAGCTTGTGGATACTACAGGGACAGGCCCATGAGCATAGGGACACTGCCTTTGTATTATTAGTGAGTCAGGGACACAGTGCCATCTGCGTGATCCTGACATTGTGGTCTGGGACCAGACCACGGACGGAAGCAGAGACTGTCTTTGAGGTGGGATCATCTGGCTGGATATCATCCCACGCAGAGGAGAAAGCACAGCAGAGGACATCGCTGCATCGTGAATCCCTTCTGATCCTTGTTGGCCCGCCCGGGTGCTGGAGCGCCCGGCAGGTACCATTACAGTGAGAAAACCTCTAACAGCGCTCAAAGGAGATATATATAGTGACAAGTATATAGTGACTTAGACCGTGAAAATAAAATAATAATGTGCAAATGAATTGCCAAAAAGTGCAATTTGTGATAATAAATATAAATGAATGCTGCTCAAAACCCTTAGAAGGATTAACAAACCAAAAAATAGTACCAGCACTCTCTGTCTCACAGCTACAGATATAAGCGAATACCAGTGTAGGGAATATGAATAATTTAATGACACTAATAATAAACTGAAAATATAGCAAGAATAGCCAATACGCCAATGCAAGAATAAATATCACCCTAGAGAAAATCAAAAATGAAAGGGGGTACATCGGAAAGAAGAAGAAGAAAAGAAAATAATAATGTGCAAATGAATAGCCAAAAAGTGCAAATTGTGATAATAAATATAAATGAATGCTGCTCAAAACCCTTAGAAGGATGGTCCACAGGAATCCCTCTTGCTGGAACTTGTGGAAAGGAAAGGGGAGCGCAACTCGTTCAATGATGAATATGTGAAATGAGAAAATGATACAATAGTGCAAAACAGTCTTTGTAGAAAAACACTTCAAAATCAGTCCATCTCTATAAATTCAGAACTCACATTCTTTCATAAGTATACGAGCATGTAACCCAAACTGATGTGGGTAGTAAGGAAATTCGTGCAGGTTATCTTTCTCTTTATCTCTCAGGGTTCCTGGGGATACTTTGATTCTCTTAGATTGCCAAGGTATCAGCCATATATATGGGAGAATGGAAAGCCAGACATAGTGTGTACCGTACAAAAATTAGACACTTTAATTGCTAAAAAAACCCCGAAGGGTGTATGCTTACATCAATAAAACATGTACCAGGCACATAGGAAAAGCGAACTCTGTGTCCCAATTCTCACCCCCTCTGCCCGATTCACCGCTCGACTCTCCCATCACGTCACTTCCGGTTTACTGGCATCTCACTTCAGGTATCGCGGAATTCACCGAATAAGGGATTCTTGGGTGCAGATCGAGTGAAGGTGAGTGGCGACAGCAGGGGCGCTTCCAACTCTACGCGTTTTGCGATCGTCGCTTCTCCTGACGAAGCAAAGGGACTGGGATTCTCAGGACACGGTGTGGGTTACACGGTGGTGGGATACAGCCTTCGAGGTGCATGGGTAGTTGTACCAGTATTTTGATAGAGTATAAGGTATATAGCATAAGGTTTATGTGTGCCAGTAAAGGCCTTTCTATTTTACGGCATGTGTATTTATTGTTGTGTACTGTGAAGGGCTCCTCCCACTCCGCTGGGATCCCTCTCAGGTGGAGGCGCTGCACCAAAGTTATAAGTATATCGCCCGAGGCTCCCTGTGGCGGAGGCTTAGCTTCTGCGAGCCAACAGGTTTATGGGCAGCACCAGTAGCCATATTGTTTAAGGGGAAACAGGGCTACATAAGACATAAAGAAAAACACTGAATTAGCATTCAAATTGACAAAAAAATTAAATGAACCTATTTCAATTTCTGCATTCAATCCATCAGGGATCAAAGTTTTCAATTTAAAAATCCAAAAAGTCTCTCTTTGTGCAAGTGTTTTACAATGTCTCCACCTCTCCAATTCTTTTGTATGCCTTCTATTACCCTATATTTTAAAACAGATGGGTTTCCTCCATGTTTAAACTAAATTGTTTTGGAACACTGTGGGTTAACATTACCCTCTTCTGGGATAGAGAAGCATATCTAATAAGCAGTCTTTTGCCGTGAGACATCTTCTGGCATGGGAAGACACCTTACAGTCCATTTATTTGAATTGGCTGTAATGTATTCCAGCACCGAAGGTGACATGGCAGAACACTGCTTAATAAATATGGCCCTCTGTCTTTATCCTTTATAAGATTAGAAGTACTAACTCAAGTCACACGCTCACTTTATTATTTTACTTTCTCTCTGCATCTGCTTTATTTCCTGTGCTCCACCTTGTTGTTACTTATGTTTATCAGAAAACCTGTTTTTTATATTTTATTTAATCTCACCTGGCCTCAGTAACTCATAGCCTTCAGTACATATTACTTTGTGCTTGAAGTTCTGTCAAGGTTACAATCCTTATCAAAGTTCAACAAAATAGATATCCCTTTGAGATATGCTAATAGACAGTGATGCTACCCAGCTATTGGTTTAGCTCACACTGCTAAAACTGCTGCTCCTCAGAATAGCAGTGGGTGTGTGTTCTAGTCCTGTTGGGTCGGACACCAGTACTACTTTCCAGTCACTACTGTAGGTGCCTTAGGCTTGTCAACTCAATATAGTTGTTATTGTAATACAGTAATACACATCCTTTTGTGTGGGATGTGACTCATTTTTATAAACTTTGCATTTCCATTAGCATATTTCCCAGTGTACCTCAGGTGTGCTTTTTTTAGCATATGTATCTCTCCCTAAGTTATTTGGAGGGAGATTTGAGGGAATATATATACAACTGGAGGGACTACACTAAATCGAATTCTTCATCCTCAACCACCATGCAGCCCATTCCAGGGATTTCAATTGTGAATTTGTTCAAATTTAGAAACCGTTGACATATTTTTTTAAATCCATGTGGCCAAGACTCGATGACGAATTTTGAAGACTCCTGGCGGCCTTAAAATGAAGCAATTCGAGGTAGATTTGGCTGCAGAAGATTGAAAAACTCCACAGATCGGATTCAGACAGGTTCGCCAATCTATAATTTATGATTGCCCAGATGTGGTTTAAAGAAGTATTTAATTCAATATTTAAGAGCAATATCCCAAATATTCTTATTGTTTGTACAAAAATCTTAGGCATTGTTCAGTCATCTCTTTTCTTACTTGACTAAACACAATTTTTTTTAACCAACCTGTTAAAAGTTCCCCTATTACTAGAATAGGTGGTAATAAAATGTACTGGACAGCAAAATCAATCATTTGTTTCAGGGTAACCATGATTTGGAAAATCTCTCTCAAACATCTCATGTGTTTGCTTCTGTACTTCATTTTCTTGATAACAAATCCTATGTAATCTTGACAATTGCTCACATGGAATGTTTTTAATAGCAGTAGGTTTTAAAAAAAATGTAAGAAACAATTCAAACCACAGAATTGCTCACTGAGGTATGCCAGAAACAAAATTTCATGTTAAACATCATCCTTTCAAAGAATCAAAATATAATCTAAAAACCTATAACATAACATATAGGGGCTTATGCAGAGAGGATAGATATGGAAATTGCGCCATCTTCTGGCCAAAAAACTCGCCACAAAACCTTTTTCCTCCCGAGAACATGGTGCGATTTTTAAAATCCGCAAGAACAGTTTTCTGAAGTGTAAAAGTCGTCAAACACGTGGCGAGAACATGAAACTCGCCATGCAAATATAGCGTGCAATTCCAGAAGGACCGAAGCGCTTGAACGCGCCAATATGTGCCATAGTATGGCGAGTTTCAGGTATCCAGGAAAAGTTGGCAAGTTGCTGTTTTTCGCCGCCTTTACAAAAGGTTAACTCAAGTATGCTACAGGGATACGGTGCTACCGGCACTGACTGCAAATCAAGCCGCAGATAACCAGAGTTTACAGTGCTAGGGGTACATCCAGATGTATAAGGAGAGCACAAAAATCATATATTTCTCCTAAAACAACACAGAACACACACAACACTGTAAGTTTGCGACAGGGTTACTCTAATATGTCACGGGGAGATGGTTCACTGTGGAGGAACAGAAACGCTGAGCGCGCAAAACGAGTGTTCCCTCTTGCTGAGGTACATGAAAAACTGTCACTCAAACGCTCCCGCTCTCGCGAGAGCCGGTCACACGTCAGACCAGCACAGATACATGTTGGCTATACAGCTCGCGCTACAGTATGGCGAGTTTAAGGCAAATCGGAACTCGCCGAAATTGACACCATGTGTAAAAAGAGGTAACGACGTTTTCAGAATAAGACCTTAAGTAACGGCAATTCTGTGGCTATTTTATTGCCGTTTCAAAATTATATAACGTTCCTCTCTGCATAAGCCCCATAATTACAAAAATGATTAATATAACGGAAAATCAATTGTTGTTTAAATAAACCAACATACAGATTTGCTGAAGTTGGAGAAAATGCAGACCCCTTGCAATCCTATGTGTTTGGGAGAACATGACTTATGAAATTGAATATAATGAATCTGTAATACTACTTTCATCATTTAAATTAGCATTTTATTTTGAGGAAAAATACAATTTTCGGCGACATTTTTTATTTCACCAATTGCCCCAATACGGTGTAGCCTTGTTTCCCCCTAAACAATAAGGCTACCGGTGCTGTCGTTACCTGTTGGCTCACAGAGGGCCTAAGCCTCCGCCACGGGGAGCCTGGGGTGATATAATTAATGTTTCGGTGCAGCGCCTCCACCTTCGAGGGATCCCACGTAGTGGGAGGAGCCTCTCACAGGAACCAATAATCACACACGGTATGAAATAACAGCTTTAACTAACAACACTTATATCAGATATATCATAACTGTTAATAATGAACGCTAATAAGGTACAGCTACCCTCCGGGCCCCGCACGGGCGTAACCCCCCCACCGTGTTCCCAACACCGTGTCCTCAGAGTCCCACACTCACCCCAATGTGTGAGACAGCGCTGCCCACTAGAATAGGTGAAAGGTTGGTGCACTTGGTGTATTTATGTACCTGCCGGGTGCGCAAGCAACAGGATGGATGGAATCCACTGATTCAGCGATTAAGTCGTCCGCGATGAGTCCGCATCCGCATGGGGTGGTATCCGGTTGGAGTGTCCCACCATGAAGATAGTCCCTTGGTTGTAGGTGTCTGGTCCCAGACCACCTGTAATCAGGATGCAGCCACTCCTAACTTTGTCCCTCACTATCAATTCTATGGGGCTGTGTCCCTACCTTTGGGCCTATCCCTGCAGCAACCACAAGCTAGACAGGGGAGTCGGGGCCCAACTGGGACCTAAGAGAGTATCTGGCTTAGAGCAGGCATCACAGACCCCTGCACACATACACCCTACCCTGATGGCAGCCCAGCTCCGACTGCCGTGGTGCCAGACACTCGAAAAGTATCAATCTCCACTTGCAGGGGAAGCTGCAGCCCTATTGACTCTCACGCGACACGTGACCTATCCCCCGAGGCTCATGGGATATGTAGTCTCAGCTCGGAGCCTCTTCCTATTGGCCGCCACTTGCGCGCATAGACTGCGCATGCACAACCCTGTAATGGCCGCCGGCTATCGCTTAACATGGCAGCGCCCTGTACTGTGCTAGCTGCGGGTCTCCGGCGATGCGCTCGCCTCCCTAGCAACCTCCCCTTGCACGCAACCATCCCCACACCCAACAGAGCGTAAGAAGGGGGGTGGGGGAAGCGGAGGAACCAGGGGACTCGAGGGGACCTTGTTACACTGTATTAAAAAAACTGGTCCAAAGTGCATTAAAAAGTATCCAAATCAACCTTAATATTATATTTGTTTAATTAATTGTATCTTGAGAACTTTTAATAAAAAAGCGCAAAACCATAACCCGATAAAATAATAATGATAAAAATATATATATATTTTAGGGACTAACTGTTAAAATAGCTACTGTTAGCACATACAGTATAAACTTTTTTCTTGAATAAGACACAGAGTTAATGATTGGGATGGAATAGATTGCCCTGCAACATGATGTTTCTAACAACAAAGTAAAAATTGTTGGTGTTTTTCTTTTGTTTTTTTTAAACCTTTTGTGTTTAGTCTGGAATCTTTTTTTTCCATATAATATTTTTCATCTTAACTTTTCTGTATTTTTATGCTGGAAAGCAATTGGAGTAATTACTCTGTTTTAAGATATAAAAGTTGTTCAAGTATCCTGCTTTCTATTGTAACCCCTCTTTATTTCCCTAGGTGTCTAAGTATAGAGATACTATTGCTGCGATTATGCGACGGGGACCGATGACGTCACCCCCGTCATTGCGAAAGTTGTAATCAGGTTTGGAGACTTTGCTGGCTACAAGGGGAGTGACGTCAGCAAGGGGGAAGGCAGAGGGCTATGTTATTGGCTTATAGGCAGTCACATGGGGAGACCGTTTCTGCAAAATCAAATTCTAGTGACTACAAGGATTTTGGTAGCACTGTCGCGCCCACTATAAGCGCACGCGACGGCATCAATACAATTGTTTTGAAGCGCCGGCACTATAAGCGCAGCCTAAGGCAGGGCTTGAGTCCGCCTCCCCTGTAGAGGATAGAGAATAATCTGCCCACAAAAAACAGACTGGGGACAGAAAACAGAGTAACACGTGTCTTTTAAGTAATCATACTTTATGTATGCAGAACATAAAAATGACATACTGTACAAGGGCCCTCATACTTGGAGGACCCTGAACAATACATATTGCACTTGCAGATAGATATTCAGGAGATACCTCACTGCTCAATTGTCCCACAATGTATCTTACATTGACCCCTTGACCCCATACTAACTAAAGGGCCCTTTTGACACTGGCACAGCGTTGAAGCTTGTGTGGTTTATATTGGTCTTATAGTTTCAGAGCTGTTACTTTGTAAAGAGAGGTGTAAGCAGTTACAATGTAAAAGGATACTGCAGGGTAGTAGGGGTGGCCCCCTTGATGTGGTTCTGTGTGGCCTACTCACTGCCTCTGGACTCTCAGGTTCACATGGGTCCTCTTTAGACCGAGGAAGCACTGCTCTGTCAGACTGGAAAGGCTACAGTATAACACGCTATATCTCTCACCGGACGCCACGGGGCAGGAGTATCTCCTTCCTCATGTGCTGTTCCCAGCCTAAATCTCTTGCCACTCTTCTTTTGTGGTGTCACTGTCACGGGAGACCAGTGCTTATCACACAAAAATACCTGGATCCTTTGATTGAACAAAACATGAGATAAAATAAATGGTAATTTATTCACACAAGAAACACACAGCTTGATTTACAAGATAACACGAAATACCACTTACGGGAATGAGGTAAAATGAAATAAATGGTTTCCAGAACGAAAGTCCACAAAATACAGTCTCAGGTATCAATTCCCAGGAGCAGGGTTGATACGCAAACAAGAGACACAAAACCGTCTTTGGCTAGGGGCGCCGCTTGCAGCCTGTTTCTCCGCCGAAAGAAGTATCTTCGTTCTGCCCTTGCAGAATTCGTTTACAAGTCCTTAGTTTTAACGAACTTTCGTAGCGGGGTACAATTCTTAGTTGCGATGGAATCGTCTCTGTACCGCACGCTATACCTTCCAATGGATCATAGAAGAACACAGTTGAACACCCACCCGATAGCCTGCACAGGTTTATAACACCCTCCTAAGCCTATCTGGGTAATACACAGCCAATCTTGGCGTGGGAAGCAAATTCCCACCCAATGGCAAGTTTGCCAGCAGTTCCTGCAGCCGGACAAAGGGCTTCAAGGTATGCAAAGGGTCATGCCCTAACTTAACACTTAACCCGCTTAGCATACCTGACCAAGCCCCCTTGCACAGCGGCAGAATGTCTACTTTTCTCCAGGATGCCCAGACATCTGCTAGGCAAACTGTTTATATACATTTTCTGACATTTAGCACTTTCCCCAGGTCATTATCTTTGGAAGCCCTGGACTTTTGCAGACACCATGGAGTCAGTTCCACGGGGAGCCTCAGAAGTCCAGACTTACATTATGCATGACTCATCCCTGATCATAAATGACAATGGTGAATGCTTAATGTATCCGCCGTCCTGCCTGGCTGAAATGTAAATGTCCCGTAAATGTAAATAACTTTAAAATACTAAAAACTCTGAGCTACTTCTCATTTATGCTTTAAATAAATGTTACAGTCTCATAACTATACCTGATTACATGTCTACCCCTAGCACTTTGCATACCAAAAATTAGAAAGCTAGGACCTTCCTTTCAAAAGTTAGCTGGTTAATTATGTCTGGGCTGTGATGTGGTTTGTGGTTTGTGGTTAAACATTTCCCCGGTCTGCGGTTTGGGGCCGGGATGCAATGTCGCAATGCCCGGACTCAATCGATAACCGCAGACGTACTTTACCAATTGACCTTAATAGGATAATAAGACCACATTATACAATGTTGCGATCCGGCATCTTTTCATGACCGCACACCACTTAACCAATTTAGCTCGCAGTTAAGGCTTCCCTTGCTTGTCTGCGGTTACACAGTGATAGTGTTGTAATGCCAGGCCCAACCACATAACCACAGGCACGCTTATCCAATTAACCCTTTAAACAGTGCTAGAGGCCCCTTATTCCTTGCGGGCGCAGTTTAGACATGTTATTACATATTATTAGGACTGCAGACAGCCCTGCAGCCACTTTATCTGACTCAGGGGAACCCAGACGAGAAGAATGCCTTTAATTCATGCCCTGGGTACCCCTTCATCGGCACAGTCACACTCCCAATGTCCTGTGATCTCAGTTCTTTCAGTGTCTCACAGCCATTGGCCAGAGGGAATGTCCATCCATATGTTTATGTGTGTCTTTAGGGGTGTTACACTTGTATATATATGCATATATAGCACTGTTTCCCTTCTACTACCTGATGTGTGGTGCAGATACATGTTAGAATCAGGAGAGCTGCGTTGGATCTGCGGTGGTATGGAGATACGGACAGGCTAAGGTTATTTCTCTGTAGTTCTTCTCTTGGTGTTTAGTGCCTCCAGCCGTAGTGGGCTCCAGGGATCAGCCCCCACGATTGCACACATCTCCCTCCTGCCCAGGGACTGGCAGTCAGACAGGAGTATAATGAACAAGGGTCTTTATTGGCTGGCATTCACTGCAGTTCCTCCTCACAGTGGTGCAGAGTCTCAGAGGTCCCAGGCCTCTGGATGGTGATTGCCCCTGATCTTACAGGGCATCTGTGGGTTGAATCAAATGTTCCCCAGCCCAAAGGCTGGGGGTGAGCACGCTCATCCCACCATGGGAGAGACTCACAGCTCTACTGCTCTCTCTTACTCCTCCAGAGTAGGACTGACTACATTTGCAACACCCTCCTAGGATGAACCAGAAGGGGCAGGTTCATGGTCTATACCTATACCAGATATTCTTACACAGGCCATGAGTCACCACCACACTTCTGTCACTCATAAGAGGGACATGAGGTGGGTCAAGAGTCCATAGATTAACCTGTCATAACCTAGACTGCTAGTAGTTACATGACAGGGAGGAGAGATAGGGCAGAAGATACAGACCATGTTACACATATAAAGGAAATATTGTATATTGTGATTTGAAGACTTTTTTTCATGTCACTGGAAAACACCTAATTTCATTTCAGTGAAGAAATTTCAACATTAAAGTTGAATTTTCTTATTTGCTAATATTTCAATGTCACAAAGAGTTACAGCAAACATAAATCTTGTCTGTGCTTGTCTTAAATTAAGAAATAAGTTACACGCTTACGTTCTCTGTGATGTAATTGTGTGTTTTATGTAAGCCAAAGCAGGAGAATATGTAATACATTGTAATATGTTTTAAGCAATTGGAAAGGAGCAATAAGAGTTCAATGTAAATAAAACAGGAAGAACAATTGAGGAATAGTAATCATAAGGTAAACATATTTAAATGAATCTATTAATAAATTATGATTTTGGATATATATTTAGATGTAAAAGTACAATTCAAGAGAATAGGAAGCAGATTATCAGTAAACTGGCATGAAGTGGTCTTAAAGGAAGCAGTTCCTTCAGGCACCCAATTTTTTCAACATGTAAAGGAAGAAAGGGCTTTTCGGAGGCTTTCCATGTTAATTTTAGCTCCGGGACCCCATGCTTCCTAAGTTCTATACTTACCGGAAAAGGTACGGCTACTATATCCTAGAAGTTTAAATTCCTTGCGTCTGGTGTGCCAATAGAAAACCATGACAAATTACGATGCGGCTTCCTATTGGACAGGAGATTTAAACCTGAATGTTGGTCTCCTATCTTTGGAAGCAGGGGGTTAAATTGGCTGTAATGTATTTCAGCACTGAAGGTGACATGGCAGAACACTACTTAATAAATATGGCCCACTGTCTTTATCCTTTATAAGATTAGAAGTACTAACTCAAGTCACACGCTCACTTTATTATTTTACTTTCTCTCTGCATCTGCTTTATTTGCTGTGCTCCACCTTGTTGTTACAGGAGGGCATATATACACATAGGAGGTAAGGATTGGTGAAAACCCTTCCACCACAAGAAGCCCTAAAAATTGCACTCATGTGTAGTACTCAAATGGAGGATAACACATTGATCCAGGGTACATATTATCCTATACTGCCAGTCATAGTGAGTGGAAAAAGCAAAAATAATAAATCTTTAATAATTATCTACAAAAACCACAGGGTATAATATACAAGGGAAGTTTAAAATTATGTCAGTGGAATATGCCTAAAAAATGGGGAGTATTCATACATGTGGGAAGATATTCTTAATCCCCACACAGGGTTAATAATCCCTGAGTAAAGAACCTCCACCAATCCTTACCTCCTATGTGTATATAGATTCAATATATTCCCTTAGGCACCTTGTGACTTTTCATCATAAATATCTAAGTATTAGGTGAGCGGTAGACCTCTCTATATCTGTTGCAGGAGGGCCCCAGTCATGTGTTGGGTTCCGTTCTAAGGACCCGCCGCAAAGCGATAATCGCCGGAAAGCGGAAGCAGCGATTTTCGTTATGTGCACATGCGCAGACCGGCAATGCGCTGTTCTATGCATGCGCAAAATCGGTAAAAAAACACCATTCTGTGCATGCGCGACCTCTGACCGGCCTGTTCTGCACATGCGCAACCCCGGACAAGCCCGTTCTGCGCATGGGCAGATATGGTGGCCCCCTTCTCGGTACCGCTGGATCGCCGAGAAGCGGGGCGCCGAGAAGCGGGGCCTTGCTGTTCTTATGTTTGTCAGAAAACCTGTTTTTTATTTAATCTCACCTGGCCTCAGTAACTCATAGCCTTCAGTACATATTACTTTGTGCTTGAAGTCCTTTCAAGGTTACAATCCTTATCAAAGTTCAACAAAATAGATATCCCTTGGAGATATGCTAATAGACAGGGATGCTACCTAGCTGTTGGTTTAGCTCACACTGCTAAAACTGCTGCTCCTCAGAATAGCAGTGGGTGTGTTCTAGTCCTGTTGGCTCTGACACTAGTACTACATTCTGGTCACTACTGTAGGTGCCTTAGGCTTGTAACTCAATATAGTTATTATTGTAATATAGTAATGGACATCCTTTTGTGTGGAATGTGACTCATTTATATAAACTTTTATACCCCTTAGCATATTCCGGGTACCTCAGGTGTGCTCTCTCTTATTAGAAGGGAGATTTGAGGGGATATACATAGAACTGGAGCGACTATTAAATCAAATTCTTTGTCCTCGACCACCATGCAGCCCATTCCAGGGATTTCAATTGTGAATTTGTTAAAATTCAGAAACCATTGACATATTTTTTTAAATCCGTGTGACGAATTTTGAAGACTCCTGGCAGCCTTAAAATGAAGCAATTCGATGGTATATTTGACTGCAGAAGATTGAAAAACTCCACAGATCGGATTCAGACAGGTTCGCCAATTTATAATTTATGATTGCCCAGATGTGGTTTAAGGAAGCAGTTAATTCAATATTTAAGAGCAATCTCCCAAAATATTCTTATTGTTTGTACAAAATCTTAGGCATTGTTCATTCATCTCTTTTCTTGCTTGACTAAACTCAATTTTTTTTACCCAACCTGTTAAAAGTTCCCCTATTACTAGAATAGGTGGTAATAAAATGTACTGGACAGCAAAATCAATCATTTGTTTCAGGGTAACCATGATTTGGAAAATCTCTCTCAAACATCTCATGTGTTTGCTTCTGTACTTCATTTTCTTGATAACAAATCCTATGTAATCTTGACAATTGCTCACATGGAATGTTTTTAATAAGGGGAGACGTGTGGAAAGGAGTCATTTGCAGCAGTAGGTTTTAAAAAAAATGTAAGAAACAATTCAAACCACAGAATTGCTCACTGAGGTATGCCAGGAACAAAATTTCATGTTGAACATCATCCTTTCAAAGAATCAAAATATAATCTAAAAACCTATAACATAACATATAATTACAAAAATGATTAATACAACGGAAAATCAATTGTTGTTTAAATAAACCAACATACAGATTTGCTGAAGTTGGAGAAATTGCAGACCCCTTGCAATCCTATTTGTTTGAGAGAACATGACTTATGAAACTGAATATAATGAATCTGCAATACTACTTTCATCATTTAAATTAGCATTTTTTTTTGTGGGAAAAATACAATTTTCCTTTACATTTTTTTAGATCACCAATTGCCCCAATACAGTATAAAAAAAACTGGTTGAAAGTGCATACAAATGTATCCAAATCAACCTTGATATTATTTTTGTTTTATTAATTGTGTCTTGAGAACTTTTAATACAAAAGTGTAAAACCATAACCCGATAAAATAAAAAATATATATATTTATATTTCTAAAAGCATTACCAGATACATTAGGATGTCCCAGTGGAATTGAGGGAAATTGACTATTGTGTGTTAACTTTAGGGACTTACTGTTAAAATAGCTACGGTTAGCACATATTAACTTTTATCTTGAATAAGACACAACAGAGTTAATAATGATTGGGATGAGATAGATTGCCCCGCAACATGATGTTTTTAACAAGAAAGTAAAAATTGTTGGGGGTTTTGTTTTTTTTTTAAACCTTTTTATTAAATCTGGAATCTTCTTTTTTCCATATCATATTTTTCATCTTAACTTTTCTGCATATAAGTTGTTCAAGTATCCTGCTTTCTATTGTAACCCCTCTTTATTTCCCTAGGTGTCTGTATAGAGATACTAAGGCAGAACTTGATTCCGCCTCTCCTGTAAAGGATAGAGAATAATCAGCCTGCAAAAAAACAGATTGGGGTCAGAAAACACAGTGTGACACGTGTCTTTTAAGTAACCATACTTTATGTATACAGAATAAAATAATTACATACAGGGGCCCTCATACTTGTAGGACCCAGAACAATACATATTACACTTGCAGGTAGAGATTAAGGAGGTACCTCGCTGCGCAATTGTCCCGCAATATATCTTACATAGACCCGGTGGCTCCTTTAAGGAAATGAAAGGCTAATGGGAGTTTTCATTTTTTAAATTAAATCTGAAATAAATGTAGATGTTTATAACAGGAACAAGAAGAGGGAGCCAAGAACACAAAAAAATGATTAGAAGGTAGAATTAATGCAATAAGATTATTTAATGACTACACAAGTATAACTCTGATGAAGGTGCCCTGCACCGAAACGTTGGCTACCATTGATTTGTATAGTCATTAAATGATCTTTATGCATTAATTCCACCTTCTACTCTTGTTTTGGTGTGCTTGGCTTACTCTGCTTGCTATGCTGCTCCTTGACTAGGATTGTTTTGCCTTTTGCTTGTTTTTTCACCCAGTCACCAGATGACAGTAAGGCTACCAAGTCTTCATAATAAAGGTGAAGCCTGACTGGTTACCCCTGAAAACTGTGGGTCCCTGGTAGCTGAGAAGCACCATAAGCCATGGACACTGTGTGTATATCCGAGCACCTATCCTGTTGTGTATTAACCTGGAATTGTGGGAGTTTCAAGGGCGATGTTTGGGTAAAAGTGCATTCATAATCTGTGTAGGAGTTCAGGGAACAAAGTTACCGGTAGTCTCGTAATTCTACCCGACTAGCAGGCAGGCTCTGCGGGTACGCGAAGTGAATTACACTGGGGTTACACAGTGTGCCCCAGAATCCTGGTTTTCGGTCCCAAGTATCCCAGTAACATTTCCCCCACATGTATAATGTTCCCACGTATAATGTAAGGTTAATTGGTTTAATAAAGAAGTTTAATATGTTTTATAAAGTGTGTATTAATCTCTATACAGACAGTCCGGGTAATTTAAGTAGGAGTCTGCATAGAGATTGGGGATCAAAGAGGAGAAGGGAAGTCGAGAGGTGTTGAAACAGTTTTTTTGAGTGGTGAAGTGTGGATTTGTGTGTCAGAACAAGGGCTCCCTGTGGGGAAGACACTTGGACTGCCAGACCTGGTGGAGACTGCCCAGTGGGAGTCAATGGGCTGGCTGGGGGAAGCCGCTGCTCGTAGGCATGATTCCCATTGGTCAATTCCTATTTCCCACTCACCCAGCTTTTCAAGCCACCCCCTCCTGTGATGCTAGACAATCCCCCATTCTGATTGGCCCATTCTGATTCTGATTGGCTGGCTGAGTTTTGATCCATCCTCTAATTGGTCGCCAGCCCCTGCTCCATGTTAGACATAGAACACAGAGGTCTATGTAAGGGGACTGGCTAATCAGAGAACAAGACAATCTCGGGCTTGGGTCGGTGAGGCACTGGTAGGCTTTTCAAAGTTGCTCTGTTGCGAATAGCGTTGTGAATATTCAGGCCGTCACCAGCCCCTTTTATCTCAGCTCTCCGGGTGGTGTGTGCCCTCTGTCAGGTGTCCCGTCTCATCCGTCTCACTGGGTGCAGCTTTGGGGATAGTTGTATACCTGAGGTGGAGCAAACATACTACGCTTCCGTGGTCGCGCCCGTGCTTGAGCCAAAGACGCTGTATTCACGTGATCCACGTGCGCGCTCCTTGGTTCCGCCATCTATTCCCCTTCGCTCCGTCCGTGTAAGTTAGCTCTGTCACGGATCTCACTTCAGGGACACCTGAGGGCTCTGTACCACCTTGTGGCTGATGCAGTCTGTTCTATGCTCTTCCCGCACATGCGCACTCCGCTGTACGCGTTTCAAAGACTCCCGTTCTCTTCATCAGGGGTATAGGTTTAACATCTTTGCCTACAGGGTGCAAGTATCACACCCAGAAGTGACCAAGAGGTGAATATATGTAATTTATATTTGTTCATTGATATGCACTTTTGTTGTTTATCCCTTATATCCATCAGAGAAAAACGCCAGAAACACCAAGATTCCAGCGCCAAGGAGGACTTTTTTCTACATCAAATTATATTCTGTGGTTTAGATTAAATGATATACAATCCATAAATGTTACTAATTGTGCAAATAAACTGGGCACATACAGTGTGTAATTATCTATGTTCTGTTGTGCATTATTTGTGGAGAAGGTAGAATTTGAACCACCTCCAGATCGAATCATATATAAATAGGTATACTAAAATGTAATTCTATGCACCTGTATTGTACAAAAGTATATTCATGGGGTTACTTAATAAGGTTAGAAGAAAGTCCTACACTGATACTGACAAGTATTCTAGCAATCAGTAGCGGATTTCCCATTAGGCACGGGCCTAGGGCGGCAACATTTTGGGGCGGGAAACATGAGTGATACATTGAAAACATCCCGTAGTTTTAGTTTGAATTCAAAGACATGTAGAGTTTGGGGAAAATCTGATGTCAGGCTCTCTAGTCTATCCCGTTAAATTGTTTTATATGTTTGAAGATATAACTGAGATTTTGTGGGAAGATAAATGACTTGTGTTTCTATTTTTTATAATAAAAGAAATATTTTCATTTCTCCATGATGCATCTATTTAGGGAGAAGTGTAATTAGGACTGTGCACACTGTACAAAAGGTGAGATTTATTGTCTAGTCTGCAGAACTGAAGATGATCAGATTATTTACAAACTCCCATTTTCTGTATTTCAGTCGGATTGGGTTATATCAAAACACAACCAAAACTCCTTCATGACAATGTTATTAGGAATTAAATGAGAAACACATGATGATAAAAAGATTTATCACGTTATACTATGCATGATGATGGTTTTACTTGTATGCATTTACATTTAAAATATCTAATGAGAAATGTTGGGAACCCCAGACAATTTGATTAATGGATGGGGAATTCTAAATAGATTAACCAGTCATTAGCTCGTGGGAGAAGAGAGATCTTATTTTCATCTGTAAGAAACCCACATTATAACCTATGATAAATTAATAGCTCGCAGCTGTTATACATAGATGTTGTGCCCATGATTTTAAACACAAAACTCACAGTTTTGATTGATTTATTGCATTTCCACTATGATAAATTGAGGCAGAAATGCTAACTGGGTTTAAAGCTTTTTATTTTATTTTTTTAATTCTTGTGATAGTTACACAATTTATATAAATTATTGTGTAGCTACCATTCGGAAGCAGACGCTCCATAGACAATTTGCGTAGACAAAACTGCATTCGGAGCCCCTATAGAAAATAATACCTTAAGTGTATGTGCTACACTATCTCTGTCAACTATAATTCTTTGACTGAGATATCATAGTGCCTACATGTACAATACGTAAACTCCTTAAATCAGGGGATCTCAACTCCAGTCCTGATGACTCCCCAAAAAGGTCAGGTTTTAAGGATATCCCTGCTGCAGCACAAGTGGCTTAGTTTTCGATATCCTTAACACCTGACCTGTTGGTTACCACTCGTCTCCCTCCCCCCCGCCCTGTTGCCATATTTTATTATTATTATATTTTTGATTTATGGCTGTTGGATGTGCCCCTTAGCCACCCTGATCTTTCTTTTCTGTATCGCCTCCCCCCCCCCCAACATCATTTGAAAACTAATAAAAAATAGTTTGGGATTTTTTTTTACCTGACCTGTTGGGAGGTCTTGAGGACTGCTTTATGTGATTATTCTCAATAGGAAATCCGTAAGCAGCGGTGGCTACGCTAATTGTGTACAGAGCCTCTATTGCCAAACGGTAGGTTATTTACATAAAATTGCATAATTATCACGGAAACTGAAAAAATGCTCTCTTTCTTTTATCACGCCAGCACAGAGTTGCGGTACATGAGTTGGTGTAGAGAAGTTTCTGTGTGCAGGGGATTAAAATAATGGGCGCTATGTCTATACACTTGGTACTTGGTGTAATACTGACACACTGACCAATTTAGTGGCAGCAGAATATATTTCCCCTTTCCACAGTTGGAAAACATGACCTTACAGATTAATTGGACAAGTTTGACAGATTTTTTCCTGACAGGCCGAAGGCTAGAAATGTTAGCAAAACGAAGGGATTGGTAGAAGGATTTTGGCATGGTAGACTCACTTACATTTTAATACACAATTTAAAAAGCGTGCTAATTATCATTATGGTTGATGTACCAGAAAATGAAGTACTCTGGATTAAGATAAAACATACAGGACCCCTATAAGCTCATATTGAACCCCCAAAATAACCACAACATATATATATATATATATATATATATATATATATATATATATATATATATATATATATATATTTATAAATATATATATATGTGATAAAAAATCACTGGCACTCCAATAGAAATTCAATAATGAATAGGTGCATGTCCCATATAAATAATAAAAGTATACATTACCGCATAGCAGCAAAAAGGGAGACAGCACTCAGGTGAATGAAAATAAATGTATTAAATACAGCACATAACTCCAACGTTTCGATCCCACAGGGGGATCTTCCTCAGGGTGGTGCACTGTGGGATCGAAACATTGGAGTTATGTGCTGTATTTAATACATTTATTTTCATTCACCTGAGTGCTGTCTCCCTTTTTGCTGCTATGCGGTAATGTATACTTTTTATATATATATATATATATATATATATATATATATATATATATATATATATATATATATATATATATATATATATATATATATATATATATATATATATAGTGTTCGACAAACCTATACATTTGAAAGCCCTGGGCGAGTGGATTTAACATCGTGGCGAGCTCCTATTGGCCCAAGCAGCACACGTTTGGTACTAGGTGGCGAGTAGATTTTTTTGTTCGGCGAGTAGATTTTTTGGTGATTTGTCGACCACTGTATATATATATATATATATATATATATATATATATATATATGCGCATAAGTGTCAAAGAGGAGTGCTACTGAGCATGGCAATATATATTTAAAACCAGAGACATAACATGAAACACAGACAGAGCTCAGTGCTACATCCATTAACACAAATACACGGTACAGTGCCTATTTATATATATATATAAATAGATATCTTTTGAATAAAATGTTTTTTTAGTTTAACTCTTTGGCCAAAGTGTCGTAAGCCCTTGAGCCCCTCCTAGGCAGACCACGTCTCAAGGGTCCTAACACTAATATAAATTCTTAATAACCTGTACATTACCAGGAAGAATGATTTATAATAAATCTGTCAAAATTAGTTGCAAAGTTCTAAGTCTGATTGAAGCTTTTATTAACCTGTACATTACCAGGAAAAGCACTCTGTATTAGATTTGTAGCAATCAAACTGCATGCAGGTTCCCATGAGTGTGGAAGGTGAAATGGAGTGAGCTTTTAATCATTTAAAAGTGGGAGGGGGCGAGCTTCAAACCTGGGAAGGAGGAGCCACCCTCCAAATCAGCTAGGACCAGCTGGATGTAGCACTGAGCTCTGTCTGTGTTTCATGTTCTGTCTCTGGTTTTAAATATATATTTCCATGCTCAGTAGCACTCCTCTTTGACACTTATGCGCATATATATATATTGTGGTTATTTGTGGTTATTTTGGGGGTTCAATATGAGTTTATAGGGGTCCTGTATGTTTTGGCCTTCTTGTTCAGCTGGTTCTGGCTGATTTGGAGGGTGGCTCCTCCTTCCCTAGTTTGAAGCTCACCCCTCCCACTTTTAAATGGTTAAAGCTTATGGTTTTAAATATGGATTAAGATAAGTCATAATTTAAGTTTTATTCAGAAAATGATCAAAGTGTAACAATTAGCAGAGGCGATATCACACGCCATGGCGTTGTTTTTTTAATCCTGAATAAACTACAACATTGAAAGTTTGAATTATGACTAAAGAAAATGATTCTAATTTGTAGTGACACACTGCAAATATCTCAAGTTGACTCAGTTATATTCTCTACACACATACATGCCTCATTGTATTAATAATACTTTGATAAATAATTGTTCATTGAGCTTAATGTAAAGCCAGTTTTTATGATTGCATACTTCAATAATGTTACATAATTTTTCATGCAATTCTGATTTTGTAAGTTTGTTAATGATTTTCTTCAGTGTTTTATATTGGAAGAGTAAATCAGGCAAAAGCCACGCATACCATTTTATGTCCTCTTATATGTCCTGATATATGCAGAGGCTGATTGTAACTAATACTGAACTTTTACATTGTTTTATTACTGCTATTTAGGAGCTTATTGATACTACAAAGATACATATACATTTCATAATATAGATGAAGATCAAATAGTGACGACTGAACATAACACTACATTTGTTCAGGACTGTGGGGATGATTCAGAAAGAATCAAAAGGGCATCACGTGTATTTAATGAAGGGATTGAAACTATTATATGTGATACCCCTCCGATCTTATTGATCAATTTATCAAACTAGAAAAATTATTATGTCAAGATATAAGAACTTTTTGGGATATCACCACTCTTGAAAATTATTTGAAGGTCAAACGTATACCTATGGGGTTACGTATGAAAAGGATGCCCTCTTTTGGTTTTACTAGTGATATCTTTGAGAGGAATTGGAAGAAAATCTTAGATGAATGTTCGGTTAAGCTTATAGTGCTCATTATACAACTTAAAATTGGTGATAAGGCTACCTTAGCAGTGGAAATTAACACCATGAAATCTGAATTAATTAAGTTCAATTCGATGGAACAATTTGCACATAATGACAAAATATTATTGCAAAATATTGAAAAAATGGAAAAAGGGATTATTATGAAAAAACAGGATACGTTCCTAAAAGACAGAACTGACTATGAAAAGAACCAGGTATAACTGGGAAAATCCAGTCTTATCCCGAGATTACACCAGACATAGAACCCCTTCCCATTCTAGGAAACCTCAGTGATGATAGCTCCGAACAGAGATCACACAAGAAATCCATCTTGAAGTCTTCACATACTGATAGAAGGTCCAGCTTTGACACAGATTCATCAGACACCACTGAAAAACCTACAGTGTCTTTTTCCAAGACAGGACAGATTGATGATCAAGGTTCTGAACGAGGTTATTTTGACAGAAGTTATATGGCTAGTGTTCATGATGATAGTTCCAGACCGGCTCCCTCAAACTCACTTAATACACATCCAAAAAACGGAAAAGGTGTAGACGGGGGGGAAAAAAACTGGGAAGCTCACCGGCTCCGACAACAAGAGGAAGAAATACTTTTAGATCCTACTAAAAGCAATGTCATCAACATTTCTGACACACTTTTGACACCCCAACAGACTTTACTTCTTAACAAAGGTCTTCATTTTGCCCCCCGTAAAGATTTTGATTTATTTTCTACTATAATTGATCTTCAGAAATATACAGAAAACTGGCACTTAAGAAATTGTTTTTTAAGAAAGATAAAGAATTGAATGATTTATGTGTTCTTCAGGGTGATTATGATGTTGATGCTGATATTGTTATTCCGAATGTTATGTCTTTTGATGAAATTGCCTTCAACTCAGATATGGAGAGCCTTTATCAGGAGGGCTGCACGAGTGATACTATTGCTCCACCATTTTTTGGTCATACAGATTCTGGCTTAAAGAGAAAATCTATGTTTATGCCTAATACCTCTAGGGGTCCATATATATCCACCTTTCAAAAACTGGTGGATAGGGACCTAAGGATTCTAGCCGAGGGATTCTCTTTTTCAGCACCTATCTATGACAATCTCACTAAGCAAGAAAGATTGGATTTAGAGTTACTGAAAAACGACAATACCATTACTATAAAAAATGCTGACAAAGGTGGAGCAATTGTAATCCAGTCCTCATCTAAATATAAACAAGAAGCATTAAGACTTTTGAGTGACACTACCTTTAATCTGAGATTGAAGACAGATCCCACTAAAACTTTCTTTAATGAACTTCAAAATCTGTTGGAATTGGGGAATGTGTTATATGTACTGAACACAAAGGAACGATCATTTCTCAACTGTACTCATCCTGTCATACCGATATTTCACCATCTACCAAAGATCCATAAATCACTTGAGAACCCTCCGGGGCGTCCTATCGTCTCAGGTATTGGATCTTTGGGGGATGGTGTCTCTCGATATGTGGACAGGTTCCTCCAACCATTTGTACATTCTCTACCGTCATACATCCAGGATACGACGGCACTTCTGATTGCACTTAGGGAGGTGGTCTGGAGTGACACTTATAGATGGGTCACCATGGATGTCACGTCTCTCTACACAATAATTGAACACAAACATGGTTTACAAGCTATTTATCACTATTTATTATTATCCACAGCACAAATCACTTTTATTACTGATTCTATTTTATTTTTACTATCTCACAATTATTTTTTATTCGACTCACAATTTTTTCTTCAGAAACGGGGCACGGCAATGGGGACATCTTTTGCCCCCTCTTACGCCAATCTTTTCATGGGACTCTGGGAATCTATTCACATTTATGGGAGCACTAATATCTTTCGTCACAATATTATTTTTTACAGACGCTATATTGATGACCTTATTTTCATTTGGGATGGTAATTTGGACACTTTATATACATTTTTTCAGTCTTTAAATAATAATGAAATTAACCTTACATTCACATTGGAGACAGATCCAGTTTCCATCAATTTTCTTGACGTGACACTCCCTGCTGACCCAGATAAGACAATTCAAACAGATATTTATAAAAAACCTCACTCCAGAAACTACTTCTTGCATGCTAGGAGTTGCCATCCAAAATCCCTTCTTCGTGGGATCCCAAAGGCTCAATTTTTGCGATATAGAAGAATATGTTCTAATAATGATTATTTTCTTCAACATTCCAAAGAATTATCTTCTAGATTTTCAGCTAGGGGCTATTCCCAGGATGATATTCAAGAAGCATTTTCTAATGCTCGTTCTATTGACAGGACTGACCTTGTTAAATATAAAAAACGTAAAACGAATGTTTTCAAGGACAGCCCTTTGTTCATTACTAAATTCAATAAACAGGCATATTATATTCGCAAAATTGTATCCAAGCATTGGGATATATTAAAATTAGATTCAGATCAAAATCAAGTTACCAAACATGGTCCAAGATTTGCTTTTAAGAAAGCAGACACCTTAGCTTCCTCACTGTCTAGGAGTCTTTTTCAATCTCATTATCAAAAACCTCCATCCACTATACCAAAAGGATTCTTCAAGTGTGGTTTCTGCCGATGCTGTCGATTTGCTAAATCAACTAAGAATATACATACTAACTTTCCTAAGAATAGATACAAAATTAGATCCTTCATCAATTGCAACACCAGCTTTGTTATATATGTCATTTCTTGCGGCTGCAATAACAAATATGTTGGTAGAACAATTAGATCTCTTAACACTAGAATGTCAGAGCATGTCAGACTTATCATCAAAAAAGACACCACACATCCAGTCTCTAGACACTTTACCGAGTGTCCACAAGGAAGTATTGACAACTTTCATTTCTTTGGTTTAGAGCATATACCTGTTAACATCCGAGGTGGTGACAGACTCAATTCCCTTAACAAACAAGAGATGTATTGGATTTTTACATTGGATACTCTCTGTCCTAAGGGACTTAATATTGAATCGGAATTGAAACATTTTTTGCATGATTGATACTTTTTCCATATTATTGCGATATTATATTATATGTTTATTATACATTATTGTTATTATTATTTCATTAGTTTTTTTCCTTATTACCCTCACCCCACAATTCATTCTATATATTTATGTTTAATTATAAAGATTCAATTATTAAGGTTTATTTATGCACCTTTTACTCATCTCACCCAGATATGTATATGTACAATTAAGTATTTAGGATTTAGCATTGGTTTGGTTGCTCTAGGCATTTTTTATTACTTGTATTGTTTATTTGTCGGGTCTCATTAACATTTCTGACATATACATCATATAGATTTAATTCTGTATATGTCTGAGACCTGTTTTAACCTTATGTGTTTATCTGTATTATTGCTATGTGTCTGTCTCCTGTGTTAGAGGAGTCACTCAGCGCACCTGTGCCTTGTTGCTTAACAGGTGTTGCGAGTTGGCCCACTATATCAGGACTCATTTGTCACTGGCGGATCACTCTTTGACAAAGGCCATTGCGGCTGAAATGCGTCAGAGGATCCGCCAGAGCTCCACTTCCATGATGCAATAAAGTTTTTTTTAGTCACATCTTACAGCCTCTGCATAAGTTTTTGGCGGTGCATCGATCTTTTCTCCTGTGGGAGGAGCACCATAGCTACGCAAGATGCCATCCGTAGCACGCCGGGTTGCTGGGACAACAGCCGGATACAGACTACACCTAGTCCCCATCACCCATTGCGACGGAGGAGTCGCTGTTGGATCATGGTGAGGAAGACCGGATGAGTTTGCAGACCTTGTAGGGATACCACCGGGCCCTCCAGTTAATCGTGAGTTTTATCATTCATTCTACTAGAGCTTTTTCATAAGCCAATTATTCAAAGACATGTGCTATCTCACGTTTTAAAACTCTGGAGGTCAGCCTGTGACTAGGTCAATCCCTTTGCATGATATCATACCTGATGCTGTTCAGCTTCCTGATATACCTCTGAGCGCCGGATTTGTGAACATCACGGTTCACTATACAACTAGTGTTTTATATTGGAAGAGTAAATCAGGCAAAAGCCACTCATACAATTTTAACTACAGGTTTTCTCCAAACAGCCTGAAACTTTAAACATAAGCATATAAATGAAAAGTTCAAATAAAAAATTACAAATTCTTTAACATGCATATTGGTCTAATGTAGCTGGGCATAGCAGTGGAAATTTTATTCATGTTAATTTGAATGGAACTGAACTCTTCATCACTGGGAACTGGCTTAGCAGTTTTGTGAATATGAAAAAGGGGATAATTCAATATACTTCAAAGTGGCCGATCTCACAGTGATTTGATTGGCTGCATTGGAGTACAGTATATTGAAATATCCCGTAAGAGATCTGACTGGAGCCTATTCATTAAACTCCATGCATATTTGTGAAAGGTTGAGTCCCAGCCTTTTTATTTAAAGAAGCAGCAGCATCAGACCCTGGGAAGAATGAAAGAGGCTTTTGCTGTTCTCTGAACCTTCTTTTTATTAGGTATTCCACATTCAGGTGTACAACAACCAGTTCTCCCAGCGTGATGTCTCCAGCCACAGAGTAGCCAGCAATATCTGCATTAGAAAGTTTGCATCCTTTCACTGAAGTTCCACAGACATCCTCATATCACATAGCAGCAGAAAGAGACCCCAGGGAAAGAAACCCCATCCCTTTTATTACTGGTTAATTAGGACAAAACCAAGCAAAGTAAACCACACAGGGGATTTGTCTCCCAAAACTTACACAACTGGCAAACATAATACACTTCACACAACATACAATTTTCTATAGCAAGCCCCAAAAAACAGTACCTTTCACAAACATCCCATGCATGTCTTTACTCTGCAAAATAAATGACATTCAGTATCACTTACTTTAATCCCCCCTCCCCCCCCCATACCATGGTATAATCTACCCTGGATGGTATGCAGGAAGGACACGCCATTTTCCTTTTTAACAGAGACTGCCAATGACTGTGTAACATCAAACTGTGTTTAACATTAACCATACCTGCATTATACTACCTGACCTCAGGACACCACATTAAAGGTTAGTAAAGTTTCAGATAAAGGAAACAAAAAAGATCGCTGGGCCCAGCAAAAAGCAAAACAAAAAGAAAGAAAGGTGGTGCACTTGATGCCAAAAAGCAAACATGCATTTAACTTCCACAATAGTACAAGCAGCCCTGTCACAATATTCATGTTGAAACAGCTGTTTTTTTAAACCTTTATTACATGTCCAAATCATGTGCTTTGGGCTTTTTTTTTTTATAACGTGATTTGGTTGTGGATGTGTAATTCCATGCGATATGCAAACACTGAATGGAAAAAGGGCAGGCTTGCTAAATTGTTACTGCCTGGAAAAGCATGGCCAAACAATCTCACTTCCTTTGGCTAGGTAAAATAGGCCTTTAGAGTCAAGGCAATTAATTTCACATATTTACCAAGGTTTCTCAGGAGAAAGACAATTAACTATTTGATAGCCAAAGTGGTAATAAAAGCATGCATCATTCATGCATTTATGTCTGCTATGCTAGCCACGGTGTTAATAATTCTTAAACCTCATGTTGTCCTAACTACCCATTGCATACAATCGAGGCCAGTAAGGTATTGTCATAGGAAGTCATACTATCCGCTAAGGCATACAATGGGTTAACCCTTCCACCACAATATCTTCACCCCACCTTACCCAAACACGCCCACCTTACCCAAACACGCCTCACTTGCCTCCATCTAACAATTGCTACGTGCCTATTGACCAAACATGTTAGATCATGCAATGAAATTATAATGGTTGTTATAATGACAAAGAAGTCATAGTAGCATGCTACTATGAATTCTTTAAAGCTGCAGACCAAGCAATATCCTACATGTGTGTTTTTGTAATCATTTCAATACTATGAGAAAATACTTGTAGCATTTTTTTTTTTTTTTAAAACAACACTGAATGATATTTTTAATGTATTACTGGATAAAGTAAGAAGCCTTTCTTTTGTTTTTATACCAACCACTTACAGTCACAGATTGTGAGTCTGAATACACTGCAGTAATTTAGTGAACACCCAAGCCAAATCTTCGCCAATCGATCCCAGGAGAACGTATCGATCGTGAAATTAGCTAGTTACTTATCATTGTGTAAATTGTATTGATGCACATATTAAAGGGAACAAATTTAAAAAAATCTGCTTTAAGTAATTAAAATGAAATTTTTGCTACTCATTTAATTTACTTGTTGGTGTGCTTGACTAACTTTTTCTATGATTACTACATATTGACCAGATTTTTTGTCATAGCACCTATTTTTATCTGACATTGTTTTAGACCCCTGTTAGGGGCAGCCCACGTGGCTGAATCTGATACTCTGTCTATAATAATCAAATTAAAACATCAGCTGAAAAAAACAAATATCTACATATACAGTACATAAAATATTTTAGTATTGAATGCATTAATTGCTATAAAGATAGTCCAGGTATTCTCCTTGCCACTGAAGGGGTTGATGAAAACATAAAACCAGCATATCAATACAAAAAAGGCAAATATACTGTACACACAGAGACAATTAACTAGTGTTAAGATAGGTACAAGAATAATATAAAAAAATCTTCTGGAATTTATATATTCACAATGGATGCACATCCTCAATGTTTTCTCTCCACCATTGACTAACGTGTTTTGTGATGGTGAAGCCCTCAGATAAAGTGGGGTTTGTTACATTGCATAATGTGATAGGCAGTCGTGTGGTAGAACAACCACTATGATTGGTTGATTTATCACATTACTCGCTCTTGCCAATGACATCAGATTACTTTATCATATGTCTAACGTGATTGGTAAGAGCGGTCAACATGTGAGTTGACTTACGTAGCCTCACTGGCACTCAAGGTGTCCATGACCTCTTTCTTTAATATTCATATTGTATGTCTATTCATCATCATCTTCAGCCCTTGTCAAACTAGCTGGAAGAAGGCCTCCTCACTGATATTCCAGGTACTGCAATTCTTTTTTCATGTTGCTTCAACAAATTTTCTGACTTCATCCTCCAATCTTACTTTTTTCATTGTCATCTTGGTCTTGATATCCCTGGGAATCCAGTCAAGTACCATCTTTGTCCAACGATGTTAATTTCTTTGTGCAATATGCATGGCCCAATGCCATTTAAAAAAAAATTTCAAACATTTTTATTAGGCAAAAACAGTCAAACAACATAACAAAGTATAAGCATTGCCTAAAATAATTTTTTTCCTTTTTTTCCCCCTTAAGAGTAGAGCATCGCCTGGAGCAGCGAGGCCTCTAGACCACTTAGTGGACCTCGACTGAGTAAGGGAAGGGGGGTAGGGTGTTAGCTCGACTTTATATCTTTTAAGCACGGATGTCTCGGATGCGGGTGCGGGGGGAAGGATATGGGGAGATCAGTTGAGAAATAGGCAAGAGAAAGAAGAAAGAAGAGAAGAAAAGAAGGGGAAAATGGGGAGAGGGGGGGTAAAGGTAGTGTCACCCCTCAGCCGCCAGGCACCCGAGCCTGAGTATCAATGGACAAGGTGGCTAGATCTAATTAGCTTCTGCTGACGGGTGCCATTTTAATTTTTAACCTTTGTGATGTCACTGACTTGTTTGTTTTTAAAACCACTAATTTTCTTGTCTCCATGGTAAATATTAAGCATATATCTTGAAATAACTGGAAACAAAATACTTGATACGATAGAGAAGATAATCCACGTGGAAGAAAGTGAAGCACAGCAAAATTTCCAAAAAGTAGTCTGGGGCTAAGCAAAACTAATTAAAAAAATCAATCTTTATTTGTGGTAGACAACATGGAATCGCAGGGATGAACCTCCGACGCGTTTCGTGCTAAGATAGCTGGGATACTCTCCACAAAGTGTCTTGATGTGGCCCTTGGACTCTCAGCTCCTGCTCATTTCATACTAGTTGATTAGGTGGCTAAATGCAGTTTTTCACACTGAAATTCACTTGTAAGATAAGATAATGTAAATATATATGGAACAGATGTTATAAGTGCTTGAAAAATGTTTAGAGTATTTTTAAGTCTTTCAGTGCATCAATAATTAAATTACAATAAGCTTGTGACCCTTCTACTTTAATTTTTTTTCTGGTCCAGTTCCTTTGGAAAATTAGTTGAAGAGCCCTTGCCTACATTAAGGAAAGTGCTGAATAACAAGGAGGTGGGGTTGATGGTGGTTTTTGAAATCTGCTAGGATTGGCCTGAGCAACAATGGACTAAATAGGCAAGGATCCAGTATAAATATGTAAGAGATATTGTGTTATCTGAACTGCAGTAAATTCTAATAGATCCAGATTGGCCTTGTAGGTGAGGTCAGTTAGGAATCCACACAGAAATCCGTTGCCAAAAAAGTGGGTAAGTATCCCAGCTTTTGCCAGGCAACCTTATATTGCAGGCTGTGAAGTCCTTCTGTTCCCAGGATGTCCCCCTCAGCAACTACTGTCCAATTTCCTTGCAGGCTTCCCTGTGATGGGGCTTTTGAGTCACCGCTGTTCCCAGGTAAATCCATCTGGGAACAAGAAACTTTGGTCCCTGCAGACTGGGTGTTGGATGCAAGGTTTGAATCCAAGCTGGTCCCAGGCAATGCTCCTGTTACCCTCCTCTCTTGCTGGTTCAGGAACACTGACAGGCAGTAATTTCCTGCCTTTTAAATCCCTGCTCAATCAGGAGCTTATTTAAAACACCATAGCATACCTGCAAGCTAGGGTGTGATCTCCTTATCCTGGCAGAGGGGAGTTTACCCCTTCATTCCCTCACACAGATGTATTAAAGTTGTAAACTAGTACTATTTTTTGTACATCTATAAATTCAAGAGATTTGAGTTTTGAGACTTTAATTACAGATATAGGTATACGTATCATTACTCATTTTGAAAAGGGGGTCGCTTAAGCAATGTCATGACCTGTAAAAGATTACATGCAGAATATATATATTATTAAACATAATTCAGAAAATAATTATGCATCTTTAACATTTCTATATTTATTATAGTTATAGTACATCATTTGAAAACGAGTATGCTCAAATGTGATTAACAGATGAATTCTGGAATCACATTTAGTTTCATTTTATGATGTCATGAAAAAAAATCAATTTGACTTAATGATCCATGTGTTAAGGACTGATAACAATAATCTTTTTCACTGGAATTTAGTACTAGCCATATATCAAATAGGCCAAACTCAGACAATATTGTCAGGCCTCAACTTTGTTGTGTATGAGATTGTGTGACTTTAGTTGATTTATCCATAATACGAGAATTACTAGGGTATTACAGTATCTAAAGGAATGCAAGACCTTTTGCTGAAAAACTAAGAAAAAATAGACTATTACCTCTTTTGTGATGTATATACATTTCCCCCCAAAATATAAGTGTAGCCATGCCTGGTTTGGCTACCAATCTGCCCTCTCTGGCACTCAAGCCCTGGTAAGAGCAGGAAGTGAAAATCCTGGGTTTTCCCCACACAGGCAGCTTCCTTGAGTGCACCCACAGTTTACCTCTACAGTAAGGTAACTATGATACTGGCTTTGGCCAGTTTTTATTTGCACTACTCACATAAGCATATGCTTTATTTCAGGGCTTTGTCACATTTTATAACTAGTCCATGGAACAATTATTACATATATTCAGTGTAACATATATTCAGTTCTGCCCAATCTTGGGGTCAGACCTAGTGCCTTCCCCCTACTGTACTTAAGGGAGTTGCAACCCCAAATTCATTAGTGTCTCTACCGTTGAGAGAGACAAGGTATCACGCAGGACTTCTGTGCACTGGCAGGCCCTGGTCCTCTTCCCTAAGGGAGAGAGTGAGTGATTACCTTTTCCCCTGGTCCTGCTAGAGGGCTAGGGAAGAGCAGGTACTGCTGCACGGGCCCTTTACCCATAGTGAAGGTCCAGGGACCATCCTAAGTATGGAGACCAGATCAGTGACTGTATTGGGCAGGGCTGCGTTGATACTCTGTTGCAGAAGAATAAAGCCGGTTCCAGTTATCTATACCTCCCGCCTGGTGCGTAATCTTTCTGGGGGGAGAGGAAACCGTTTATACTGTGGGAGATTGCCTCCATACATCTGGAGCCTACAACAGATGGAGGCGCTGTGCACCATGGAGTAAATGTCGGGTATGTACCCCAGAAGCCTGTCCTACAGTCCCCACAACCATCGGTGGACCACTCAGCATCCTGTGAGCCAACAGGTAGCATGCACCATACACCTGAAAACAGGGGGATCGCCCATTGGGTGGGGGAAACACCGTTACATAAGTAAATTAATCAATGTATGTAACAGAATCACTAAGTTATTTAATAGAAGGTCAAGTACAATTTTAGATTATGAGCTATTTGGGGCAGGGACTTACTTTTCCCTGTTCTGTGGTCTTCAAAATATAGGTATTACTGCCAGCTTTTTTGAAATAGGTCTTAACATTCACTTTATTACATTCTATGAATAAGGTTACATTCGTGTGACAGAGTGAAGTCAACTCCTATCAGTTACGCCTGGGAGACATATGTCTGAGTGCTTCATCCGGCACTCATAAGGGTTAACTCAGGTGGAAGTTAGGAAATCAGAACTCTTTAGCTGACACCTGAGAGCCAGCAAGGTAGATAAAGGATCATGTGACTGGCAGTAGCTGCCAGAGAGAGAGAGAGAGAGAAGCACACTGCTGCGTGAGCCCTTAGCCAGAGGGATTTCACCAAAGACTACTTCAACTAAAGTAAGGATTATTCATTTGTTTACTGACTGCTTAAAGTACCCTTATGGTTTTGTTCTGGTTTAGCCAGCCAGCCTGCTACATAGGTCTGCTGTGTTATTAGTCAGTTTTTCTCCCAAAGTGGAGCAGGATTTATTTTGTTAAAGGGACAGTGTACCCGCATGTTATGTTACTGTGGAGAAATAAAGCCACTGAACGTTTTTATTTATCCTGAAACTATACGTGTGGACTGTTCCCTGACCTCGGCTACAGGCCGTCCTACCACAGGTGGTGTCAGAAGTGGGATGTCGGAAGGCCCCTGTATCTGAAGGGCCACAAAAAAAAAAAATGGAGAATTTTTTTTCTCAGTTCCTTGAGCAACAGCTCCAGCTAGCAGAGAAGCAAGCAGAGCGACAAGCCCAGCAAGCTAGGCGACAAGCCCAGCAAGATGAGCAACAGGCCCGGCGAGAGGAAAAGCTACTCCAACTGCTGGTCGAAGGCCCAACCCCAGGCAGACCAGGGATTCCAAATAACCCACCGGTGATGCTGCCTAAAATGAAGCCAAACGAAGACCCAGAGGCATTTCTCCTCACTTTTGAAAGGGTAGCCACGGCCCATGGCTGGATAGTTGATCGCTGGGTAACGACTCTGGCTCCACTCCTCATAGGGGAAGCTCAGGCAGCCTACCAGCCTATTCCAGCGGACGACACCATGGACTATCAGAAACTAAAGGCTGCTATTCTGGATTGCCTAGGCCTCACGCCAGAGACCTACCGACGGCGGTTCCGGACAGTCAAATATACAAACCGAGACAGACCCAGGGTCGTAGCCCACCGCTTTGTAGACTTATGTGCCAGGTGGATACAACCGGAAAAACATGACAAGGCAGAGATCCTTGAACAGTTTGTGCTCAAGCAGTTCATACAGATACTGCCCCCCTCCTCCCGCTCCTGGGTAAAAAGACACGCTGCATTTTCCCTGGATTCAGCGGTCCGCTTGGTGGAAAACTTCCTGGGAGACGACACCCAACAGGATAGCTGGGAACAGCCGGTGCAAACACCAGTTGCTTCCGGTGATACTAGAGGCAGGAGAGCAGACAATCGAGGGGTCTACAACCCGCCAGCTCGGGAGATCCAGTCAACCCGATCGGAAGACCCTTTCCCATCTCGGGGGGTTCCTGGTACAAACTCCCGCAGAGACGCCCATCCTGGGTCTGAGGCCACTGGATCACTCAAGGGAGGCCGCCACCCACAGTATTCCCTGAGAACCTGGACTCCTGTCACCCACCCGGTGGAGAGGATAACCACACCAACCAGAAGGGAGGATCCCATCCAACAGCGGAGAGGTCCAAACACCGAGCCCCGTCGAGAGCTTCCACGGACGACCGAGTTTGCAGACTCAGGAGATGAGGAAATGGACTGTTCATATGGCAGAACCACTGCCACAGCTTGTCTCCGAGGGGACCACAATCCGTGGTTTGTCCCAGCATCTCTGGAGGGGACAAAAGTAAACGCCATGCTGGACTCGGGCTCTGGAAAAACCCTGATCCTAGAGGGCCTAATTCCAAGCAATAGACTATCTTATGACTCTCCTTGGAATATCGAGTGTATCCATGGGGATACAAAGAGATACCCAACGGCGAACGTTACACTGCGTATCCAGGATCAAGAGGCTAGCCTACTAGTGGGAGTTGCTTCCTGGCTACCTGCTCCTGTTCTACTTGGCCGAGACTGGCCCTACCTCGAAACATTGTTGGCCCCTACTCCTACGGAGCCTACTTCTCTGGTACCGGAGAAGCCCGGAGACTTGTTCCCTTTTTGCCCAGAGATTTTCCCCCGTAGACACCATGTCCCAAAGACACGTAAACAGAGACGTGCGGAAAAAGAGGACTGGTTAAGAAAGGCTGGGACTTTTGGTAACATTAGTCAGCCCAAAGGACTGCAGGTCATGGCCGGGGATGACCAGGGTGGGGAACAGATAGACACGGGAGTGTTGCCAGACCTGGATCTTCCTGACTTCCGTCAGAGGCAGAGGGAGGACCCAGCTCTGGCTAGACAATATGAGAAGGTGGTACAGGTCAACAACAAGATAATAGATGAACAAGGTGTAAAAGTGTTTCCACATTTTGAACTGTTGAATGACATACTATATCGTGTGAATAAGGTTACACAAACAGGGGAGGTCATTCGACAGATGCTAGTCACTAAAGGGTTGATTAAAACAGTGTTTACCCTAGCCCATAGTCTCCCATGGGGTGGTCATTTGGGCAGAGATAAGACCATGGACCGCATCTCGTCCCGGTTTTACTGGCCAGGCATACATGGTGACATCATGAAACTATGTGAGACATGTCCTGAATGCCAGTTAACTAGCCAAAAAGGACAGAAGCCGGCTCCTTTGGTTCCTCTGCCCTTGGTAGCCGTCCCATTCAAGAGAATTGGGGTAGATCTGGTCGGACCTTTAGAACCCTCTGCGAAGGGACATAAATTTATACTCGTTGTTGTTGATTATGCCACCAGGTATCCTGCGGCCTTCCCTCTGAGATCAGCCACTGCTAAACAGGTTGCTCACAGGCTGTTAGATCTGTTTTCTAGGGTAGGACTTCCCCAAGTAATGTTAACTGACCAGGGAACAAATTTCATGGCAAAGTTAATGCAGGATGTCCTGAAGTTATTGGAGGTAAAATCCGTCCGGACCTTGGTCTACCATCCTCAGACTGATGGATTGGTAGAGAGGTTTAACCATACTTTAAAAACTATGCTTAGGAAGTTTGTGGACACTGAAAAGCGAGCTTGGGATGAACTTCTCCCTTTCCTGTTGTTTGCGGTACGAGAAGTTCCCCAATCATCCACAGCCTTCTCCCCGTTTGAGCTCCTATATGGACGCCAACCTCGGGGTATTCTCGACCTACTGAAGGAATCCTGGGAGAGGAGCCCTCCCCCTCCAAGAATACCCTTCAGTATGTCATAGACCTTAGAAACCGCCTAGACATGATAGGTCGGTTTGCGAAGGAAACCCTCAAATCTGCTCAAGAACGTCAAGAGAGGCAGTACAACCAAAATGCTCGCTTGAGGGTCTTCCAACCTGGGGACCAAGTGATGCTACTACTACCGACATCAGAGAGTAAACTCCTTGCGAAGTGGCAGGGTCCTTTCCAAGTTGAAGTGGTTAAACACCATGAAGGACACAAATCCAAGGTTAACCAGGTGGTATATTGCTCTCCAACCCTTCTCTTTAGATATTCAGCATAGACCTGGAAAGGACCATGGAAATGCTGATTTTTTCTCAAGGGAAGGAGTGGAGGGTCGGGCTTCAGCCGTGTGGGACACTAGCCACACACAAACAGGGGAGGTATGTGACAGAGTGAAGTCAACTCCTATCAGTTACGCCTGGGAGACATATGTCTGAGTGCTTCATCCAGCACTCATAAGGGTTAACTCAGGTGGAAGTTAGGAAATCAGAACTCTTTAGCAGACACCTGAGGGACAGCAAGGTAGATAAAGGATCATGTGACTGGCAGTAGCTGCCAGAGAGAGAGAGAGAGAGAGAGAGAAGCACACTGCTGCGTGAGCCCTTAGCCAGAGGGATTTCACCAAAGACTACTTCAACTAAAGTAAGGATTATTCATTTGTTTACTGACTGCTTAAAGTACCCTTATGGTTTGGTTCTGGTTTAGCCAGCCAGCCTGCTACATAGGTCTGCTGTGTTATTAGTCAGTTTTTCTCCCAAAGTGGAGCAGGATTTATTTTGTTAAAGGGACAGTGTACCCGCATGTTATGTTACTGTGGAGAAATAAAGCCACTGAACGTTTTTATTTATCCTGAAACTATACGTGTGGACTGTTCCCTGACCTCGGCTACAGGCCGTCCTGCCTCAATTCGGAAAATCAATTTATTTGCTCTCACAAGTTGAGGTAAATGATAAATTTAGATATGTTATGAATTTATCCAAGGTTATGTTATCACCCTTACACACACAAAGATGAAATAATCAATGCAACGCCACCATAGGACCAGGTTCGCACCAAATGGGTTATTATTATGCACAACCTCCCCAATACCCATAAACAGGTTAGCATAGCTTGGTGCGAAAAGAACCTTTCATCGAATATAAAACAATCATGTACAAAAATGAAATGGATATTATCCAAAATGCATTTTACTTATTCTATTTTTAAAAGCCTTGTCTTTAAATAAGATTTTCTCAATTGTTCTACAGCCGTGTGTGATTTATATACAGTATGTATATAATATAATGATGGTACATCACGTTATCCAGAGAAAATCCTCCTCCCAGGACATCTCTTCAAATGTGTTGATTACTTGCGTTGAATAATAAGATACAAGGATAACAAAGTCACATATTTTTTAAAGAACTGGTCATTATAATGAGAGAGATTTGAAGTCAATGAATTTAAACAAGAAATAATAGGTCTTCTTATCGGTTCTATATTTTATATAATTATATAATTGTCGGTAGAAAATAGAATACCGGTGTTAGTGCATGTATATGCCAAATTACAGTAAATGATAACCCCCATCCTTAATAATTCCTCTCTCTTCCTTCGTCTAAAATACTTCTCAGATCTAATGAAAAGGGTTTATTGGGATCTTCTTTTAGTATGTGGTTAAGTGTCTTTATCCTCTAATATCGTTAGTGATTCCTTACGATACTATTCCATCATCATCAATGCTATCCGTCCTCATCTGCTGGTCTAATCACAATATTTTTGTTTTCTTTTAATTCTGCTAAGGTCATTTTTTCTTTTGACTTAAATTGAATTTCCCTTTACTATGAGTTAGTTTCAATCTCTAGTGATAAGGTGGTGGAAGGTCTCTAGGGCCACCTTTATCCCAATGTGGATAAAAGGTGGATTTACATTTCAAATTAGTGTGGTTAAATTCATTACCATACTTCCTCAGTTTTCGGCAAATCAAAATTTTTTCTTAGATCAGAGTCAATTTTCTCGATAATTTGTTTGCATCGATGAATAGCATATTTGTTCTATCCCCATTTTTATTATAGCATTTTTATAAAAAGTGTTATTATATAAATGTTTCTGTATATTTATATTTGTTTTACTTTATTTTATTCTATTGTATAAAAGTATTGTACATTTAAGTATGTGTTAATCACGCTATATTGTGATATAATTGATATTGAGGGTTAATAAGGGTTTATTTCCCTTAACTAAATCTGTTATGTCATGAGCATGAGAGTATTTAAACATGGACTCCATGATAAATATGTATTGAGTCCTTGAGGAAGCTGCCACCAACAGTGAGAGGCACAGGACTTTCTGCCCGAGGGAACACTTTCTAGAGGATTCACACAGAGACAGAAGCCGGACGTGACATCACTACAAATCTGCCAAGGTCTGTACCAAATAAATTGAGATACCTTTAAAGACATCTGAGGCTGTGAGGAGTGTGAAGTAACCACTAGGCCATCAGAGGAGCCGTGGTGAATCCTGTTACGTTTGCTTACTCTCATGCGCATTACCCATAGATGTTTGTGATTGTTTTTAATCTTTTTACCTGATCTAGAAAACTCTAGTATTGTAGTTTGTTCCTTTTTCATTTTGAAGTTAATACCAAATATCAAGATATAGAGATCCACAAGCAACACATGAATATACTGATTTATTCAAAATGCTTGAAACCACATTTGTGAGTGTAAATGATATTTTTTAAATCTCCCATATTTCACAAAAAGTAATATATTACACTTGGTTGTATTGTTTTCTATTTTGTACCCTTTGAGATATTTCACCCCCGAGTTGGGTTTGAAATTGCTGTAAGACATACTGTGGGGGAATTTCACAGTGGAACAAGATTTCTCATAAGGATCAAATTGTACATCATCTTTTCATTTTTGGAACCTTTGATTTTAACGTATTCGCGCTGTCTTTTCTGTCTACAAAGGCCTATCCCCGCATATTTAAGAGGCCTTACTCTAGTGATCTGGAACGGCCAGAGCGCATCCCCAATGTCTTCTTCAATAGCGAGTACTAATTTTGTATTCCTGCACCCTGTTCATGGCAGTAGCTCCGCCCATCAGCTTAAGTAGGACAGAAAAAAAAACTTATGCAGGGAGCCATTAAAGGCTCCTCATCTCACATGCAGATAGCCTTTTTCTGTTCTCAGTAGAGTAGGTTTGTTATTTTTTTAGTTACTCACCAGGACTACGGAGGGTGTTCTCTCAGTCTCTCTCCTCCGCCGAAGCTCCGATGTAGCACCATGTGGAAGCTATTCGGAGGACCGATGCGACCCGGGCAGACTGTAGAACAGCTTCAGAGCACAGCAGGAGAATCTACATATGGCTTGACGTATGCACCTCGTCATGCCAGAAAATGTAAGTGCGCCAGACTGGACATAACAACAGAACCGGAAGGGACATCAGCAAACCAGAAGTGCCAGCCAAGGCAGTAAAAAAATAAGTTGGCTTGTGGGGATCATTTAAACAGACCAGAGGCTGCTATGGAACTCTGCTAAACCTGAGTGTCTGATGCTGAGCCATGGAAGGCAATATAGCCAAGGGGTCACTGCCAAAACTTTCTAGGTGAGTACTAGCTATAAAAAAAGAGAGATGAATGATAAAAACAGTATTGGTGTTGTTTATATATTGTTCTGACAGTACATCTGGATGATTATCAGAGGAAGGCACATCCAAAGTAGCAGTTGACACAATGCACCACAAAAAGAAAAACATTAAGAAAATAAAGACTTGTGCAGCTTGTGATAAGACTGCATTAGAAGGAAAAAAGCTGTGTGAAGACTGCATACATTTGGCGGCAGACTCAGCAACAGACCAGATGGAGACCTTTCTCATATGGATGAAGGATACAGTCTCACAGACAGTAGAGCAGGCGGAATTGGAATCAAGTATGAAATCTCAAAAAAGATCAAAGTCGCAGACAAGCCTTGACAAGAGAGACTCTACATCAGTAGTTTCAGAGGTAAAGATCTTGTCAGAGGGGGAACATTGGAAACTCCTTGGATCAGGTGGAATACAGATAAAAGATTCCTTGTTTGATACAGACCTGGGAGCAGCACTGTCAGGGCAGTACGAGAAGCCTTTGAGATGGAGGATCCAGAAGAAGGGTCTCATAGGCAAGATAGACTGTTCAAAAGGGGCACCGAAGAAGATAAGAATATTCACAATCCACAAAGTTCTAAAATAAATGATACAGGCAGAATAGTTTGAACTGGACAAATAATATGTATTCCTCTAAGAGATTCATAGTTGAAAAACAACTTATGCATGCTACCCTTCGAGGGGAAGTTCTTATTCGGCAAGAGATTAGATGATATAATATCATAGGTATCAGGGGGATTGTATGGATCGGTGTTAGGTGCCGTCCCCATGACTGCAGACCAGTGGGGCTACCCACAGGCGCCCTGCTGCCAGACACAGGAGTACCTCCAGGTTCGGGCTCAAACCCCACCCCTGCGTCCCGCCTCACGAGGAAACGGGTGACGCACAACGCCGCGTCACATGGAAAACATGAGGGGTTAATCCCTACTGATATCGGATCACCTGCACCTGCGACCTAACTCCGCCCTCATCTACCATTGGGAGGCTGCTTCCTAGTGGGCAGTTCTCCCTATACCTGCCTGCAGTTCATTGACCTAACCTCCTTTATATACTCAGCCAGCTCTATGGCAAATTGGTTGAGCATAAGACTTCATTGCATATGAAGTTCTTACGGCAATCCCTGCCTCTGTGTCTTGTACCTTGTATCCGCAGTTCTTGTTTCGTTCCTTGTCTGACCTTGGCTGTATCTGGACTCCGACCATTTCCGCTCCTGAACACAGCAAGTACTACGATGATCCACACCTTTCCAACCCCTGACCACGGCAAGTACCTACGACAATCTGTACCTCTCCAATCCCAACCCGGCTAATGACGACCAATCTGCACTCTGGACGTGCTCACACGGCTGGAGGTCGGTTAATTCAATCCCCACTTCGGCCTCACGGTCACGTCCTGTTTGTGGTGAGCACTCCGTTACAGTATGTTCAGCCCCACAAACATGGACCCCGCTGAGGTAGGGCGAGTCTTGAGCATGCACGCCAACATGTTCGCCAAGTTAGAAAAATATTTTGAGCAAAATCAACGCATGGAGCTGCTGCAATAGACAGTTCAATCTATCACGGACCAGACACAATGTTCTCTCCACTCTGTGCCTTCCGTGGCAGCAGTTCCTGCCCCGTGTCTGGGACCAAAGCCTCCGAACCATGACTACCTACCCCCAATCGCTATGGCAGTGATCCCCATGGTTGTTGCAGTTTCCTGAAACAATGTTACATTTAATTCAAATTAATGCCTTCCCATGTAATGTCTCAGATCTAAGGTGGCATATATAATTTCTTTATTAACTGACGAAGCCCTGGCTGGGCCTCACTTGTCTGGGAGCTGAGGTCGGATATCATCAATGACATTGCACGCTTCATCAAGGAGTTTCGCATGGTCTTCGACACGCGTGCCTCATCGCTCTTGCATATCTCCCAAGGTACCCGTCCCGTGGCCTGGTACGTCTTCGAGTTCCGCACCATAGCCGCAAAGACCAGAAGGAATGATGAGGCACTGACAGCCGCCTTCTGGCAAGTTCTCTCCGTGAACCTGAAGGACGAACTCGCTGCACAAGTGCCCATCTGATCTCGAGAAGCTCATTGCTCTAAGCATCTGTAGACCAGCGATTGTAGGAAAGGAAAGCCGAGAGAACTCGTCGCAGGCAAAGTATTCAAAAACCCCACAGTTTCTACACAGGGACTGTTGATCCGTCCCCGCCTGACTCCGAGGAACCCATGCAACTTGGCGGCAATAAGCTGTCCTCCGGCGAGAAACAGCGCAGATGCAATGCCGGGCTCTACCTGTGCTGTGGTAACACCGGACATCTGGTGCTTACTTGCCCACACCAGTTGGGAAACACCAAGTCCAAGTGAGAGCCAGGAGAGTCATACTGGGAACACTGTCCACTTCTCCTACCAAAAATATGCCAACAATATTCTAGTCCCCGTTACGCTAACCGGTTATACACTACCTTCCATACCACCGCACGGGCCTTTCTGGATTCCGGATCAGGGAGTAATTTCATCGATCAGGGGTTCACCAAGAGGAACAAAATTCCTCTGGTACACAAGTCAGATTGGAGGCCATCGCCGGCTGACCTCTACAACCGGCATTTATTTCCCTGCAAACTGCCCCCTTCCAATTGCGGACAGGAGAGGATCACACGGAGAAGATCCAGCTGGATGTCAGCCATACCCCTTCAGTTGACGTTATCCATGGACTCCCGTGGCTCCAGATACACAACTCATGAATAGACTGGACTGATGCGGAACCCTTACAATGGAGCTAATTGGCTCTACAACTGCTCCGCCAAGAAATTATGCAGGGTTTCGGTACCAGAAGATACACTTACCTGTGACCTACTCTGGATTCAAGGACGTCTTCAATAAAGCACAATCTGACGAGCTACCACCTCACTGGTCTTTCGATTGCCCCATTGATATGCTGCCCGGCTTGATGACCCTGAGGGGGTGCTCCTACCTGCTCTCTCCTGCAGAAACCAAGGCCATGAGGGAATATATTCTTGAATCTCCAGGATTTTTTTGCAAATCCTCGTCCCACGCAGGAGTAGGGTTCTTCTTTGTAAAGAAGAAGGAATGATCCCTCAGACCCTGCATCGACTATCAGGGCCTTAACAATATCACCATAAAGAATCGATACCCCTTACCACTGATCGCCAAACTTTTTGACAGACTGCAGGCGGCCACCATCTTCACCATCCTTGATTTACGAGGAGCCAACACCTCGCTACTAAAACCACATATCCAGGACTCTTGTTCCCCTGTTCAGGCCTTTACGAGGTTGGAGGAGTAATACGCTAAGCTATATCCGAGGATATCACTCAATCTCCGGATACAACTCTCGGGGTATCCAATAACCCGGAACCACGCTACATAGACACATTCTGCCAAGACTTTCTCTGCCAAACCCACCCTGAAACTTACAGCCTAGAAATCTCCGATACCAGCATCCCTGGAAAGACCAAAAAGTCACAGAAATGTCGCAGAATTAGTATACAGGTGCAGTAATACATTCTCGACATCTGGGTCCAAGAGCTGACACTCTAAAACCCTAACACACGGGTCAGGGTTAACCAAGTGGGCTTGACCTTTATTATAAGCCTGGTTAACCCCTTCACCGTCACAGAGGGGCAGAAAGAATTTGAGGTACAATCTGTGCTGGACTCCAGGGTCATCAGGGGGGCTTTCCAGTACCTGGTACCTTGGAGGGGTTTTGGACATGAGGAGCGATCTTGGATTCCCCAGCATCAACTACATTCCCCCAGACTTGCCCGCGCCTATCACCCAAGGTACCTCCTGAAGCCATCCTTGAGATGTCCGGAGGTCACTGCTGAAGGGGGGGGTGGTACTGTAAGAATTGGCATTAGTCCCGCCCCTGTGATCACACGGGCGATGCATTGCAGACCAGGGGGGCAACCCACAGGCACCCTGCCGCCAGACACAGGAGTACCTCCAGGTTTGAGATCAGACCCTGCCCCCACGAGGACACTGGTGATGCACCACACAGCGTTATGAGAAGCACCAGGGGTTAATCCCCACTGATCTCGAATCACATGTACCTGCGACCTAACTCCGCCTCCATCTAGAATAGGGCGGCTGCTTCCTAGTGGGCAGTACTCCATATACCTGCCTGCAGCTCATTGGCCTCACCTCCTTGATATGCTCAGCCAGCTCTCTGGCAAATTGGCTGAGCATAAGACTTCACTGTGTACGAAGTTCTTATTGCAATCCCTGCCTCCGTGTCTTATACCTTGTATCCTCAGTTCTTGTTTCATTCCTTGTCTGACCTTGGCTTGTACCTGGGCCCCGACTATCTCTGCTCCTGACCACAGCAAGTACTATGATGATCCACACCTTTCCAACCCCTGACCACGGCAAGTACCTACGACGATCTGTACCTCTCCAATACCAACCCGGCTAATGACGACCAATCCGCACTCTGGACGTGCTCACACGGCTGAAGATCGGTTAATTCAATCCCCAATTCGGCCTCGTGGTCACGTCCTGTTTGTGGTGAGCACTCCATTACAGGGATAAAGCGTCTTTTTGCCACAGGAGGGAAGATTCACATGTGGGATCGCAACCAGATAGAATGAATTACAGGGAAGCCAGATCCTATTAACCAGGAAGACCTTTCACAAGGCAGTCCACCTGGAGAGGTCAGAATAGCATTTTGTGATGCTCCAGAAATAGAGGGGCATCTAGAGCAAGGCCTATCTGGAAGATGACGAGTTTAACAATTCACAGCAGGAGGAAGGCTAGCTTCAGAACTGTTTGGGCTCAAACAATAAAGGACAAATGTGTATTTTAACTGCTTACCACCGGATATAACCTAGAGTTCCTTCACTGGCCAAGGATACATTGATTTTTAGCACCAACACTCCCAAGAAACAGAGAAGCAAAGGATGCATTAAAAAGAGTGTTAGACGAACTAAAGATGGAATAAGTGATTATAAGGGTTCCAGGAACCGAAAGAAGGAGGGCGATGTATTCAGCACTTTCCCTAGTCAAAAATATCTCTGAAGGATACAGAGCTGTTCTGGATTTAAGAAGGGTTCATCTATTCCTATAGATAAAGAACCGTGTTAACATTATAGGCTTGACATCCAGTCCTCTTCTGACGCAAACTTTAAACGGATAGAGTTACAAGCCATAATTCAATAACAAGAAACATTTTTCATGGGTGTAATTCTTTAATAGTATTCTTTTGCCCACTCTTATTGTGATTGCTTGTGTATGTCCCATGCATATACTGCCATGAATGGTGAACGGGAAAGAAGAAAATGTGTCCGTTTCTTAATTTAATTTTATTTTCCAGGAATCCGTTCATGGCGGTGTGTATTTATCTTCCTTGTTTTCTTAAATATGTATAACATGTATTGTTTGCTTGGGGGAAATATAAACACAACCTGGAGGTAAGAACAGGAGCCTTTTATGATCACCTGCAGAAGTTTATTTTCTGTCCTACTTAAGCTCACGGGTGGAGCTACTCATGTGTATACCGCCATGTGCGGATTCCAGGAAAAGAAAATTATGGTAAGAAACTCACAATTCTTCTCCTCTCTCACTGCCAACAAGAAATTTGAAAAAGATTTACTATAAAACCAAGAGTTAACACAGTTAACTAGCCATATTGTCAAATGCTTTTGAAGTTTTCATCTTAAATTGAGGATAAGAATTCTAAAGGATAAGAGTTAAATCTTAATTACTCAAAATAGAAAATTGAATGTCATATCTGAAAATACAACAATCGGAAATAATTTAAGATCACAAACATTTTTTTTGTCCATTAACATATAGTCTTGGCTTCAGTCTGAATCAATATTATTCTCTATTATTTTTGGTCTTGCAGGTGTTACCTTTTGGAGTGTCCATCCAAAGGACTTTATCATTATGGAAGATCTTCAGCCTCGTTGGATATAGCAGGGCAAATTTGAACCCATGTTGGAACAAATCCTTGCAAATTGCTACAAACTCCTTTCTTTTAGAAAAAACTTGTGTCGAGTAATCCCGAGAAAGTAAAAATTTGATGTTATTTATAGATCACTTTCATGATTTTCCTGGAGGCCCCCAATAATTTCACTCTCAGTGAAATGTAGGATTTTTCTAATTACAGGACATGTTCGGTTGTCTTGAGTATGGTTTTCTGGACTAATCCTGTGTGCTCTCTCTATCAACAAAGGTTAGCAATTTCGGTCTTCATATAGTATTTGGGGGTAACAATTTTATGACCCACTGCCACAGATCTTTTCCTTTTATTAATTCAAGGATACATACCTAAACCCCCCTGTGACTGACAAGGGTAACCAGGCTATACAATAAAGGTTAAGTCCTCTGGTTGCCCTTGGGTCCTGTGGGTCCCTGGCAGATACCCAGCACTATAAGCCTTGGGACAAGGTATCATTACATGAAAAGTTAAAGTGACCCCCGCTTTTCCACTTTCCATCTTCCCTTTATCCCAGACTCAGGAAACGTGCTGTGTAAAGTTTTAGGTGGGATATTTGGGTAAGATTGCAATTATTTTGTTTGCAGGAGTTCGGGGACCAGAGCTACCGGTAGTACCTTAATTCTACCCGGTGAGCAGGCTTGATTTGCCTTTACGAGAGTGAAATTACCTCTTGTTCCCCAGACTCCGGGTTTTCGAGGCCCAGTATCTCAGTCCTATATCCCTTACAGTCATGAGTCTTCCCAAATTCCCATATATATAATAAAATACAGTTAGGTCCGGAAATAATTGGACACAAACACAATTTTCATAATTTTGGCTCTGTACGCCACCACAGTGGATTTGAAATGAAACAACTGAGATGCAAAAGAAGTTCAGACTTTCAGCTTTAATTCAAGTGGTTGAACAAAAATATCGTATGAAACGTTTAGAAATTGCAACCATTTTCATACACAGCCCTTATTTCAGGGGCTCAAATGTAATTGGACAAATTAAGACAATCATAAATAAAATGTTCATTTTTAATACTTTGTTGAGAATCCTTTGCAGGCAATGACTGCTTGAAGTCTGGAACGCATGGACATCACCAAACGCTGGGTTTCCAACCTTTGTGATGCTTTGCCAGGCCTTTACTGCAGCTGTCTTCAGTTATTGTTTGTTTGTGGGTCTTTCTGCCTTAAGTTTTGTACTATCAGGCTCTCCCCATACCTCTAACATCTAACTCCAACCCCCTCCAACCCTATTGAGCACGCTGTGCCTCTGGACCAATCTCCACCCTATGTAACACTCTCCTCCCCCAAACCTTAATGGAATCAGCTGTTGGGCTGGGCCATATACCAACCTCCTTTGTACAGGTTGCAGGTTTAAAAAATTAATACACTGGGTGTGTGTCACTATTCAGCAAAATCTGCAATTGGGAGTGAGCAAGTGGTTTAAGGTAAAATAAAAATCACATGGATTATCTGACTCTGAAGGTTGGGATGAAGTTGTTATTAATGGTGGTAGTGTTTGGGGCTGGCCATATGGCCAGGCCTTGCAGGCCTCACAGACTACTTGTACTTTTCCAAAAATAGTAAATCTATGAAGTGTATCAAGATGTAATCTACCTTTTTTGCTACTTTTCTCATCTCTGAGTGTTTTTAGGCATTGGATTTTTAGGAATTATTTCCCAGCAGAGGAGCAGCTATTCAAGCAGCCATCTTGTCTGCCTTACAGACCATGACCCTACTTCTCTAATTTTATGTATACAAAAAGCTTAAATAATAATGATTGAGCTATTTTCTGTCTCTGTCATTGACGCTTTTAATTTCCTCCATGGTTATGCATATGATCATAAGAGTTTATAAGGAGATATTGATTAAAGCCGACAGCCCAGTAGTAAAATGTATCCCTGAGTAATATGTTATGTATATGACACAATGACAAGGTAAAGGTTCCCTAGGCACTCCTCATAAAAACGGATAGAGCAGATAAGGTTTTGCCGGTGCTGCAACTCAGACAGGACCTTCCTAAATGGCCTAACAGTAATATAGGCATAGTGTAATGAAGAGAAGGCCAAAAAGAGACAAGCCCAAAAATGCAATAGGCAAAAATCCATTGTGTCTGTCGCAACATGCAACCTTTATCAAGGTGAGGGCTACAACAGAAGACGTAAATATTTAAATACCTTCCAAATGACACCCCAGTGACCATCCAAGTGTGTCCCAAAACTCTCCCCTAAGTATGTCAGCAGCACCGGGGTGAGCACACATGACATACTGACGTTATGCAGTCATAAATCAAGAACACTAGTGAGATCCAAGAAACAAACACGACGTAAATATAATTAAGAACAATTAAAAGTAAGCATCACTCCCTCCACCAAACAATAAGAAACAAATAGTACTCTGTCCCAAATGCCAAAAATCAATAATGTAGGGCAGGGGTGCGCAAACTTCCTGCACTGCGCCCCCCCTGTCTGATCTCTGGTGTCGCATCCCCTGCAGCGTCAAATAACGCAGGGGGTCATGATACGTCACGCCACGTGACCCGTCCCATCATTTGATGCCGTGTCTCCATGGCAACGGGCATCAAACAACGCCGCATTGCCATGGAGACATGTGGACTGAAATTTGGTAAGTAAATTAGAGGCCTCACGCTCTCAGCGTGGGGACTCTGTAAATGCCACCCCCCAAAAGTCTTGTGCCCCACCACCCCCCGCCCCGTTTGCGCACCGCGGATGTAGAGGGATAGAACTCCAATATTTAAAGAATATAGGAAAATGAATCCTTGAGATAGCGCAACTACGGAGTGAAACGCGTGGGAGGACACTCTGCTCTGAGACTGCCACTTTTTAAAATGTCTCTGTCATGGGAGACAAGTACTTTTAACACCTTTTACCTTCCGGAACAAATTCACTAGGCCGCATAAGGTAGTGGAATAAAATGGGGGGGTTTTTTCTAGTAAAACCAGCAGACATACAATGAAACACAAAATACAGGTAATACACACTTAACTGGGGGTCTGTGGGGAGTCTCTAGCCTTACTAGGTGGAGGACGCCTGCTTCAGGTAGGCTTACCCTGTCCGCTCCACGGAACTATCTCTGGGAGAGATACCTGGCTTTCCCTGCTGGCTGCATCTTCGTTGATTCTCAGAACTTCTCCGTGACTGTAGAACGTGTCCTTAGCTAGGCTTCTCCGGCAACTCCATGCCAAGTGCTTTGCTATTCCGAGCAAAGCACTTTTGAAAAGCCAGCCTGCGCTTCTCCAGACCAAGTCCCAAGATTGTCTGGTTCTCTGATCGGTAGAAGAAACCAAATAGGAAAAAACCGAAGCACAGCTTGCAAAAACGAACTGGTAGAATCAAGGACCAAAATTAAAGGTTAATTCAATTAAAAACATATACAGTACACGAAAAGTCCAGGCAAATCCTCTTTGACAAAGCGCCCTGTGCGTGAAACGTGTTAGACTCTAATATGATACTAGTATGACTGAGCCACTAATTGAGCCAGCTGTGCTGAACTAGGGTTATCCTGAAAACCTGGCCTGTTTGCGACCCTCGAGGACTGGAGTTTGACATGCCTGCATTAGAGGATCTGTCAGGACTTTTCGTGTATATTTTTTAAATTTAATAAACCTTTAATTTTGGTCCTTGATTCTACCAGTTCATTTTTGCAAGCTGTGCTTCGGTTTTTTCCTATTTGGTTTCTTTTACCTATTGAGCATGCGCCTGTATGCATGCTGTGCTGGAGATCATCTTATGGATTCCTAATCTCCTGCTCCTCACTGACGGTGCAGTGAGCTTACTCGTGAGCATGGCTACGCGGTGCCCAGCTGATTCGGCCGCTGGTTTCAGTCACCACGGCGTCGCTAGTACAGCGTTTCAGCGGATGCAGTCGGAGCTGACCTGGGTGACTTGACAGCCCATGGAAGGTCATACTGCATACTTCAGCAAACAAGGTATGGATCAGAAGAACATCCGCTCCAGGAAAAAAGGTAAGGCGCTCACCAGCAAAAGAGGTTAAAAATCAACTTTATTGGACTACATAAAAACAAAGAAACAAACAGTGCTAACTACTACTAGAGTACTACTAGAGTAGTAGTTAGCACTGTTTGTTTCTTTGTTTTTATGTAGTCCAATAAAGTTGATTTTTACCCTCTTTTGCTGGTCAGCGCCTTACCTTTTTTCCTGGAGCGGATGTTCTTCTGATCCATACCTTGTTTGCTGTCGTTTGCGAGGATCTTGCTACACCACCGGAGGTCACATGGGAGACGCTGCTGGAAGCGTCAGGGAAGCAGCTTGAAGGAAGGGACTCAGGACGGTGTTCTATCGTAAGGCTACTCCACACCGGGCTCGCCGGGGCTATGGGGACTACGTGAATATATTTCACATCATACAGTCCCTGTGTTGTTCCCCTCCTGTCCTCCCCAATCATCCGTTTTTACATATTACTGCTTAACCCTTTATTCCCCACTACCCGGTGTCAGCTCCATATATTGCATTTATCAGTACCTTAGTGCAACTGCAGCTGGACCGCCTGGAGCTTGTACGTGGTTTTTTTGTTCTCCATACTGCATACTTCGCCTTCCTAAACAGCTGGGAATACAGTCTGGATCTGCGGGGCTGATACTGCTCTTTCCCTCCTCCCCTTGGCTCGCTTCATTTCAAACTGGTAACCGTGAGTAAAATGCTGCAGCATGATGGTGCTATGACGGATTAGCCAGTTGCCTTTGAACTTATTGCCTTAATATATATGCCATTTTTTAATAGGGTATGTGAGGAGTGTTAACACATACATGTGTTATTGATATATTCTATTCATTGTACATGTTTAAGAAGGATCTCCAGTAACAATATACATCAATATATGTTTTTTCATTGAGATTTTTGAGGGCTGGCAACAGTCTTGAGAGATGGTTTGATTTTGGTCCTCTGATCGGGCAGTCCCCTTACATAGTCCTCGGAATCCTACGTATAACATGGAAGAGCGACCGGCGACCAATCAGAGAACAGATCGTCACTGCAACAGGCAAATCACAAGCTGGAGGCTCGTCTTGCTGCATGCGTCAGAGGAGGGGTATGACGAGGGGCTCAGAAAGCTGGCAAGTGGGAAATTTGAGCAGGCCAATGGAAACCGTGCCCATGAGCAATGGCTTCCCATCCTCATAATAACTTTTATATGCTATATAAAAATACCAATACTACCCTGTAAGGGAGTCAAGGTGGTTAAACTCCTATTAGAGGGCTGGAAACTGCACTGGTGTCGGGTTTCCTACCTGAACTGGGAGGTGGAGGTAATTAAACAGGTATAAAAGGCAGGTGATGAGAACCTGTCACTGCCCCTGAATGGAGTCTGTTAGGAGGATCACAGACAGAGCTCCCACCCGCAGGGATCCAGGCTGGTTGACCAGAAGATTTTGCCTGGCAACCGTGAGGAACCCACAGCCTCACCCAGCAGGGAAGCCTGTACCAGAGAAGGGCAAAAGGACTTATTGGGAGCAGCAAGACTTAAAAGCTTGCAGCTGGAGAAATCGGAGACGCCGGACCAGCATCAATCTGATAAAACAGTATAAATTGTTACCTTGTCATATAGTTCTATATATTATTTCATGTTTTAAAGCTGGGAACAAGTTTAGTTGGCCAGTTGTTGTTAGAAAGGGCTGCAGCAAAGTGTAGTTATTTTCCATAACGAGAATAGGTATTTATTTTATGATTTGCCTTAAGGGGGCAGCGGCCCAATGTTTAGTTGTTTTTGTGGCCAATAAAATCACTCAATGTTTGGTTTACCCTAAAAATTGCATGTGTCGAATCTGATCTGACCTCGCCTGCAGGCCGCTCCGAACACATACCCATATAAAGGAAGAGTGCGCCAAGCACCTTTCCTAAAAAAAAAAAAAATTTTCAGGAAAAGGGAAAACAATAAATAAATTGAAAAAATATTGTGAAAACAAAATACCAGTAATCATGGGGGGCGTGTCCTCGAAGGTAAAGTCCGACAACCATCCTAAGAAGAAAACATCTTAGTGTAGAGCCCTTTTTACAGTAACAATTGTACAGAGCAGATTATAATCCAAAAAGTAGAAAAAAAACTCACAGTAGGATAAGTAATTCCTGCCCCAGAGTGGACAGTATCAGTTGCATTTTGGGAGATTTTAGAGAGACAGAAGGGGAGGGGGAAGTAGGAGTGCTTGATCACTATGGTTGGTATTAGAATCTGTGGGTGTGGAGAGAAGTGGTAATGAGTCAAGCCTATTGAAATACCCAATTTCAGATGTGATTTAAATGTGGTGAGAGAGCGTCCTTGGCATATACCAAGTGTGAGCAATTACATAAGTGGGGGCAATGGGGAATTTTGTTTTTAGATGGGAGCAGTTGAAGTGAAAGGAGAGGAAAGGAAACATTGATGAGCAGAGCACAGAGGAAAAATGAAAGATAAACTGTAGAATGGAGCAGAAGTGTGGACAGCTCTAAAGTTGATGAGAAATTTCTAGATGATATATAATTTAATAGGAAACCAGGAGAGAGATTAAAGCAGATGTGCTAACACTGTTCTGGGAGAAAATGAAACTATTCTAGCTGCAGCATTTTTCATAGATTACAAGAGAGAAAGATGTGAAGCATCAATACCTATTAGTGGTAGGTTACAATAGTAAACACAGCAGAGAATCAAGGTATGCATCAGAGTTTTCCAAAGAGTGACAGATGAAAGGGCGGATTTTCTCAATGTTACAGTGGAAGAAACAAGTTTTAGCAAGAGCAAACTGAATGATGAATGTCAAACCTTGGCATCATGCTTTAGTAATTAGCTAAATGGTGGCTTTGTTTTGCTGTGTTGGAGAAAGGGAACATTGCACCATTCCTTTAAAATACATTATTGTAAACATAATTCAGTACAATTACTACACTTTTTTATTGTATTTTAAACAGGTTGTTTTTTTTTATACAAGTGTCAGGTAAGCAACATACACATTACATGGGCAAGAACAGTCATTACAGCAAAGAGGTTCTCTCAATTCTTATGGCAGAAAACTTACCTTTTTATACATGAGTGTAATACTGTATGAATCCATCTACCAATCAAGAATGTGAAAATCTGGAGAAAAAGAGATGTATATAGGTTGACGTTTGTGAAAAAAAAAAATACTAATAAAAATATGGCTTCCTTTTTATTGAGTTTTAGCCATACTGCTGACAAGTGCAGTTTGAGGAAGCTTAAATAGATTCACTGTCAATTTTATTTCACAGAGCTAACAATGTCACAGGTCATATGGATACCATTATGTTATAAAATAGGTGATGTCTATTTTGGCAAAGTGTCAATGTCAGCCAGGACTTCAAAGCCAAACCAATAGAGAAGTGTTCCCAGCCTTTTTTTTTACTTTGTGCACCCCATGCTAGAAAATATTTGTTCCCATGAAACCCCAATTAATCTTATTGCCTACTCATCAGACTAACAAGCTAACAAACTATTTAACTGATTCCGGGCAGTATAGACTCCTGAGCTGATGGGGAACACATGCTTAATAGGGCCCTAGACTGCACTTGAGTATGTGCAAACTGCATGGGTGGTATAGCTGTCAATTACTGTGGGAACTTCCAAAGTTATGCCCCACAATGCCTTGCAACGGTGTATGCAAAGCATTATGGGGAGCAACTTTGGAAGCTCCTGCTGTAATTGAGAGCACCCACCCATAGTAAGGTGCAGTTTGTGGCGTTCCTAACTGGGCAGTTCCCACACAGGCTCAAGATCCCACTATACTGCCTGGGATCCACCATTATATATTTGTTTTGCGAACCCCTTTGAGACCCCTAACATTCACATAACCACTGTTGGGAATCACTGCTACAGTACTGAGAAAATCCTAACTATAAATCATCAAAAGCATTTGTTAATTTACCTTTTCATCAAATCCTGTGGCTACAAATAGAAGAGAACAATTTTAATAATGTAATCTTTAAAAATGTCAAAGTGGTGTAGGTTGCACAATCTGAAGAGAGGCTAATGGAAGAAGGAAAGCCAACTACAGAAGGGAGACAATCATGCATTTACACGTAGATTGCCAATTAACAAATCTTTATTACTTCCTATAATAGCATACTCATCACAAGCTTCCCATCACTCCCAACTTTTAATTTTTCTTATGTTAATTGCCATACAAAGTAGAGGAGTGGTGCATACAACAAAACATTCTGTATAAATTGTTACCTTGTCATTCTGACAAATTCATTAAAAATGTTGTTGTGACATACAAAAGAAAATGTGAAAAAATGATAAATTACTTCCAAACATTAGTCAAGATCAAAATACCCATATTTAACGAAGTTTTTATTGCTTCACTGAATACAACAAAATGTTGCAATTGTAAGCAAACATAATACGATACTTGTAACATTGTGGTATAATTACTTATTTCTCACATGCAACAATTGGAATGCCTCCTCAAGGAGAGGAGCGAGGAGACAGAGACAGCAGGAGGGGAGGAGAGTGTAACGCTCACGCTACCCACAAACAAGGCAAGACCCCGGAACTGAGGTGGGAAGGTACAAAGCCAAGAGGCACAAATGATGCTTGACACGCAGCTGGGATCGTTGCACGTCATCACGTGCGTGCGCAAGAGCAGCGTGGCGCGTCCGGGGGACGGAGCCAAGCGCCGTGGCAGGGGCTGAAGAGCTGCGTGTGCGCGCACGCTCTGTAATCAGAACGGGGTTGCGTGCATGAGCTGAGAGTGGAGCAGTGGCAGCAGCAGCACTTGAAAAGGACGTGTTCCCTGATTCCTCACAGAGAGACAAAGAAGGGAGGAGTCAGAGCAAGACAGCAAGGAGGGGAGAGAAAACCGAGAGACAACAAGCAAAGGAGGAGACAGAGACAGCAAGGAGAGTCGAAAGATGGATGATGAGGAGGAGGGAAAATAGAGCAGTGTGCACATGAGGGAGTGTAAAGAGAGGGGAGGAGAGATAGCAAGTTGAGTAGGAGGAAACAGAGAGACAGCAAAGAGAGAAGGGAGTGTAGTGTGCACAGAGATGAGCAGACAGATTAGGCAGAGTGGAGGAGATAGTAAGGTGGGGGAAGAGGGGACAGGGGACAGCAATGCATTGCGTGTCTGTGTCTGTGTGTGTGTGTGTAAAAAAGTGTATTAAGGCATGTGTAGACAGACAACCAATCCCGACGTTTCGGCTCCGGAACAGAACCTTTCTCTAGGGGGGTGCAACATACAAATGACAGACAGGACATATATATCAAGAAAACATACATAAAATCACCTGTGCATAATTCCCTAATCGCAAGCCCGCGAGAATCAAAATTATCTGGTGTATGTGCGGATCCACCATCTTGGAGGAGGTACCGTAATGCGCATGTGCAAAACAGTGCTGGTCAATTGGAGACGCCATCTTGAATGTGGCACATCTACCGCGCATGTGCACCTCTGATATGTGACGTCAACCAAGACAATATTGTCTTTATTTTTTATTATTGTCTCTCTCTCTTCTGGTGCTACATCTGTATTATGCCTGTAGCCGTCACGGAGAGATTAACAGTTCTGCGCATGTGCTAAATGTCAATTTCGGACACAGGGTATGTTTTTACTTTCTCCTGACTCCTCCTGTGCCATTTGGAAGGTTGACGTCACATATCAGAGGTGCACATGCCCTCATTGGGCTTTCAAATCACACAGGTCCAGCGGGCCAAAAGGAAGCTGCAACATCATCTGGAGGGGAGATGATGCAGTCTTTAAATGTGCAGAATAACCATGGCAACTAATCCGGTAAATTGTATCTCAAGGAGCTAAAAATAGCCATGGTTCAGCTCCAGAGCATCCCCCAGATTGAACACTATTTAAAAATAAAATCAATATATGAAATGAATAGCGTTGTAGCTTTAAGTAGGCAGATCCTCCAGAGATGTATTGTACAGTAAAACAGAAGCAGCGCAAAAAGCTACTTTAGGGTTATAACAGTCAAGGGTTTATTCAAGAGTAAAGCGTTACGTCCATGCACTTCCACCCATATCATACCTGCAGCCTTGCTATTCGCTGTGACACTGGCATCCTTCTCTGGGCTGGGCACACGTTGATGATGTCACCAACAGTGCTGTTGGCGAATTGAGCATGTCTGGCAGCCACTGTGCTGACCCCTTCCCCCCCCCACCTTAAGATCCAGCATCAAATGACGCGCGGTGTCACGTGATCCACGGCATAATTTGATGTGCGTTGACATGGCGTCGCGTCACATGACCCCACTGCGTAATTTCACGCTGTATTGCCGAAGACAAGGTAGGAGACACTGCAGAGGCCTCACGCGATCCCCCGGCATTTTATTTAAATGCTTTGGGGAAAAGTGCGGGGCGTCTGCAACCACAATGCCCCCCCAGAAGAATCTTGCGCCCCCATATCCAGCAAGATGCCACTGTCACGCCCTGATGACATTGCAGCTTCCTATTGGCCCACAAAAGTTAGTCTGATTATGTAGTCATGTTAGGGAAAAAAATTAACAGCAAATACATGTACGAAGGTAAAGTTCTCTAGAATCAGAAGGTCCCCAGAGAGAATAGTACAGTTCAACTACAGAGGACCTCTCAGTTCAAATTACTTAACACTTATTACCTCTCCACTTCAAAGTATTCCTGCTTGTTTTTGTACATATTGGGTATATTAGTATTTCTTCCCCAACCGATTGTATTTTCTGTACCTTCCTTTTTCTAATTTGGATAAAAATTTGGAAAGCTTTAAAGTGTTTATATGCAAAAGCTGAAATCTCATATGGATCCAAAGGTTAAATATTGATACATGGACATTAAACAATGCCAATTCATAACATGTTTATTTTAGAGCACATGGAAGCTTGATACTTTTGTGTTACCTTATAGAACCAGGATGTCCTACACAACTCAACTGTGATGCTTCACGTTCCAAGAACCCCAAGGTTTTCGGTAAATTTACCTTTTAATTTTTGCTAGGTTTTGGTAAAAAATAATAATAATAATCTACAAATATGGTCACTGAGGCCACCTATAGAAAGTCACAAAATCAGTTTCTATTGGCTGCCAAAGCAAAGGCTCAGCCTGGCTGACATATTGTTCTCAAACATATAGCATACAAGCAGCAACACCAGCAATATTCAATGCAAGAGCATAAAATACACACACACACAAAAAAAAAAATCTCTTTCCTTTTTATATTATGCTATTGCATTGAATATTGCTGCACTCTATGCCAGCAGTGCGCAAACTGGGGGTCGCGCCACCCAGGGGGTGGGAGGTCCCGCGCTGTTCCCCCAGGCATTTAAATGAAATGCCACGACAACGCGGCGTCAAATGACAACGTAGTGCCATGCAGAGTGACGTGACACGTCCATCTCCATGGCAACTGGGTCACGTGACCCTCGCGGACTCTTTTGACGCTGCCGAGCAAGGTGAGGGGGCGCGAGAGAAAGGGGAGCAGGCTGTCAGGTCGAGCTCACCACAAACGAGGCGGGACTGCGGTGCTGAAGTGGGAAAGGATATAACGCCACCCACAGTCACGAGGGCACGTCTTGAGAGTAGAATGGTCTGGGTGTCCGAGTCGGGGCAGGAGGGGTACGGATGGTAGTGGGTGCTGTTAGCCAAGTCCGGGGTAGAGAGAGAGACGTAATCGTTTTACCGTTTGCCGAGTTCGGGATGCCATAGATGCGGATAGTCGTATTTCCGTATGCCAAGTTCGGGATGCCAGAGGTATGGAGAGTCATAGAGGAAGCCGGTTCGGTACACGAGGAAGACTGTAAAACAAGACAAGACTAGGGAGGCAGAGAGTAATGAGAACAACTGGTTCTATGCTCAGCCGACGAGTCAGTGAAGCTGCAGGGTATATATAGGTGAGAGGATCCAATGGCAGGGTAGCAAGGTGGGCGTGTGTGGATGGGCCAGGCTGTGACAGGGATAGGTCCAGAAGGGCTCCCGGAGGAGGGCTATAGAGCCCAGTAGTAAGGCTGCATTTGATTGCAGCATTGGATAGTGGTAGTGTGCCTTTAAGAGGCTGGTGCGCCTCCATGTGACCGCGCCTGCGGGTGCGTGACCGGGCACGCGCCCAGACCCGGCACCAGAAGAGGGGCGCCGGCGTGCGCGCGCGTACCCAGGCGAGACGGCGATCGGCGTCCTGGAGGGAGGATCTCTGCATGGCGCGGGAAGACCCGGCTGAGCTGTGGGTGAGTGGGGAGCACGCCGAGGGCGCCGTGACTCCCAGGTCATTACACAGGAAGGGGGCGCAGCTGAAAATGTTTGCTCTATGCAACATGTTTGAAAATGAAAAGGTGTGAATGGACCAAATACTTGGTCCTGGCACGACGAAACAGTCTAATTTTTGTCTGCTTTGTGGTATATTTTGTCATATCGTTGGGCAAGTATTTTTGTTCGGGAGATTTAATGTTTAGGCTGACCTCTTACTTACTGCTCAACTGAGGCTTGGGTGCCGAAAGTGAATATAGATGCACAGTACAAGCTTACTGTCACACATACCAATCAACATTAACAGCCTCTTAGTAAAGAACAAGTAAACCTACAAATATCTTTTGAAATAACTGTAGTATTAAAGCAGAACATTTTAAAAATCCTGTTTTTCTTTTAATAAATCAGTTCTTGCATTTTTTTTAACTCCTCTTCTGCCATTTTTAATGATTTTTTTTAATGTACTGCGAATCCTTTGGTTGCTACAGCAACCATTTAGAAAGTCATATACAATTCGTCTTTTGAAACAGGCTCTGGCACATTTTTCAGCGCTGGACCATTGGCAACAAAGTATCACAAACAGATATGTTGCTGTGTTCCAAACAACAGACTGTCTATTACGTTGAAAGCAGTAACAATAATGTTACATATAAGGTGCAGCATATCGCTGACTGCAGCAGTCAGAGGGCAACCATTCAGTTTAGCACACAATCAGGATTTTGATAGATTTATAATAGGAGGACCAAACGATTGTCAGCTTTGGCAAGAATGTAGAATTATACATAGTCACATGCTTTGCATATATAAATAAGATGAGAGAGAAAAGAAGGCCCTAAAAAAGCACTCTAGTATGTGTTAAAGTACAAATCACATAATATTTATTGATGTATTGTCACAGAACAAAAATTGTTAAAACAAAGCACAGAAATGGTTAAAATACAGCATGGATCCCCTGTTCATTACAAAGCTAAACACATCCTCCAAAAAGATGCCCACAATACACTCAGATAGTGTTCTAAGGTACCTGGCAAGATAAACCTGGTGTGACACCCAACGGGCTAAATAAACACGGCTAGGGCTATGTGATCATCAGCAAGAAATCAAATATGACTACTATCCCCTGCAATCTAGGGTTTGTCTATGGTGACAAAAAGTAGCATGTGAGTAACAGCAGAGATACACAATATACAGCCTGCAAAGCACATGTAAGCCTGTAGTTGAAAGGAGTGATACATCACCTATGGTCAGGTACAAAAAAATCGGTACATGAAGGGGGAGACAGGGAGAGATGCTAGAGCATAGTAACGTGACCCAGAGAAGGGACAAACCAGGGGATCCTGCCTGCTAGACCTGCTCCTACGCGTTTCGGCACACAGCCTTCTACTGGGAGTGGTGTTGTAAGCAGGGTGACATGCAAGTTAAAAAGGAAACCTAATTAGGCTAGTGAGTATAATCACCTGGCAAACACAGGCACAAGGAAATTATACAAAAGACAAACAGGTGTGTGTTCAGGGTATTGCTCAATGACTCATAAGTGGTCTCAGTTTCTAAGCCAATGCAAAGTCGCTTTATAGGAACACTGTCAATACTCCATAAGAGTGCTTTTTTAGGGCCTTCTTTTCTCTCTCATCCTATTTAATTGCCCTTACAGCACCACCGACACATCATTGCATATTGGATTTATCCAGTGTCGGTACTTAGCTGTGTTTACTTTTCCTGTGGATGCGGGGTCTTTTCTTTTTCTCTTGCAAAGCATATATAAATAAGAAAAGAAAAAAAAGGGGGTGGGGGAATGTAGTATTGCTACTTTAACATGACACGTTCTGAGTCTTGGCTCTTGGTTGTAATTATTTGGAGACACTGGAGAGATGTCCTCTAGTTTCTAAGCTCCCACAAGCGGGGCCCCTCATTACCGCTTTGTATATGTGCATGCTTGCCCTTATTTGTATGTAACTGTTAATGTAAAATATATAACTCTGTTCCTCCTTTGTACCACACTGCGGAATATGTTGGCGGTTTACAATAATAATAAGTACATCATCGAACTCAAATAAATTAATCACAGAGTCAATTGGACATTGTAATGCCTGTTTATTGTGGCAGAACAAAACACACAATGTTTCACAGGTTAAGCCCAATGCAGCAATGTGGGATTGACTCAATGACATTGATACATAACCTCTGAGTACCGAACAACCTCCACCTATTTTTCATGCCTCTAGTTATAGTGATGTCACAAAAAGAGTTACCTTACAACTCATACATATTCATGACATACAGTAGGCCTCGATCTCCTGTTGTAGATTCACTATAACTAAAGAGCTAACTGATAGCATACAGTAGGTTCAAAATGATTGCTGAGAATGTGGCAATATGCATCAATGCAGCCTAAGGTAGAGTTAACCAATTAAGCATACTGTATACACATGTGGACAAAAGACAAAATACCTAGAATAGCTGCAAGGGAATATGCATAAAATATGTTAACACAAACTATTTATAGAATATCTAGAGAATGGCTGACTGGTTTATGAATCTGGCTCCAATGATCTGAAGCGCTGCAATAGGAGTATACTTTGTGGTCCAAAAATCTATACAGGCATACCCCGGTTTAAGTACACTCACTTTAAGTACACTCGCGAGTAAGTACATCTCGCTCAATAGGCAAACGGCAGCTCACGCATGCGCCAGTCAGCACGTCCTGAACAGCAATACCGGCTCCCTACCTGTACCAAAGCTGTGCGCAAGCGGGGAGACTATAGAGCCTGTTACAAACGCGTTATTTACATCAGTTATGCACGTATATGACTATTGCTGTACAGTACAAGCATCGATAAGTGGAGAAAAGATAGTGCTTCACTTTAAGTACATTTTCGCTTTACATACATGCTCCGGTCCCATTGCGTACGTTAATGTGGGGTATGCCTGTATAAGACTAGGTATAAAGACCAGAATAGTATGTACAATGCATCCAATGACATAATCTTTAGTAAACATAATGTGAGTAAACATAATAATGAATAGTTATACATGCATACATTTTTAAAAAGGGGCATCCAATTTCATAACGTTAGTAAACAAAGCACGTAGAATAGAACCACTCATCAAAAGCCGAAACGGAAAGCGTATGAGACCAAACGTAGCCAGCACAGTAACTAAAAAGGGGTGGTCAGTAGACAACCCTCTACTGAACAACTATAAACCATTGCTTTAAAAAGTATTACAAATAAAAGATGAAACCAGGAGGGCACAATGTACTTGTGTACAATTCATGTGCCAGAAGGTGCACATTTTGTGTGCAGTCTGGCACAAAAGAATGTCATCCCCTTTTGCTTCTGAATGTACAGAATTCAGTGACAGCAGTGTATTTATGCCTAATTTGACTTTCAAAATCACATCGGCAGATTATTGATATAACAATAGAACGTTATTGATTTAGCAAGGCGTTAGTGTCTAAGTTAATGCCTCATTAAATTTTAGCGTGCATCTTCAAAGCTCACTAATGCAATGTTAAGTGCTTTTTTTCATTCGGAAAGGGTCTTGCGTTTAGCACCAACGGCTGTTATAGTCATGATATGCAAAAGAGGTTTTCTTTCTAACAACGCATATCCACATAGCTGCGCTATGCTTAACGAGACGTTAGTTAGGTCACACCTAAATGTGGCATAACTTCCCTCCACATGCTGAAATAAAGGCTATGAAAGAGACTGTTCTTTGCTAAAGTCCCCAGTCGCACTTTTTCAGACATAACGCATGATACTTGAAGCGCACGCGATGTGCGATCTTTTAACATGCCGGTAAGCCTATGCTAATGAGATATACAACGGCTGCTGTTTTTGCATATACAGATGTAGCAAGCTTGCTGTCTTCGGTGCTGCAAACCTGACACCGAAGGATTCACGCTGCGGGGGAGGATCCCTTTCTGAAGCATGAACCTTGCACAGCTCTTTCGCGGCAGACACTATCCCGAGCCCCACAGAGTTTTTCTTGTACATCCGCGACACCGGGGACAGCAAGTCTTACTACATCTGTAATTAGCTTTGTGGATATGCTTTAACCTAAGGGAAATTAACGCTCATTAATGATTTTGACAAAGTCTCGTTATTAGCACTGAGTTAATGGACTTCTGTGCATCTCTGCCATGTCTGGTACCACTGCTAGTTATTAACAAAACACATTTTTTAACTTCTTTCAAAATATGATTTATTTATTTTTAATTCAAACTCCAGTTCCATTTACTTTAAAATTTTAAATAGAGCGTGTATAGTAGAAAAAATTTCAGAACTGTACTTTGCATGTAGTCGTATACCTTACTATTGTAATAGTCCAGAGCACCTTCTAGTTCACATGCAATTGTTTCTCATCCCCCAGTTTCTCTACACCAAACACCACTCTCTGCAATATACAGTATTAAACTACTGTATAAGCACCTTATCCAGGCTTGTTTAATATGCTAACTTTAATATTCAAGCATAATGCTCATATGTAAGCTGAACAGGAACCCTCTGCAAAAAATAAATAAAATAATTTACAATTTTGTAGCATGGTGCATTCTCACAAAGCAGTTAATCATTATAGAAAGCATGAAGTGTTGTGGCGGTAGGGAGGGTTTGGCCCGGGATTAACGGGGTTACCCCCCAAGGGCCCCCCTCTAACGTCGCCAGGGAGACAAGGGGTTAACTGGGCTGAGGCCCAGAAATGTGATTTTACCCTTGTTATAACCTGTAAATGTATTCTTCCCTGTTTCATTGTAATGTCTGGGTTAATCAGTACCTGCATAACACACACACTGGGTCATCAGGGGTTAATTGTGTAAGCCCAGTGGGCTAGTTAATGCGTTATCTGTGTATTCCCTTTGCCTCATGGGCCTGCAACTGCCTGTGTCAGAGTGTAAGTGATGTCTGGAACATGAGGGGAAAGGGGGGGAATATTTTGACCTGTCTTGCCTGCCAGCAAGGTATTCTGAGCTGGGGTCTTAGAGAAGAGAGGGTTTTAGCACCCCACATGATAGATGCAGATGGGGGACATATATTTTTGATAAAGTGACTTTTTGCAGTTTGTAGAAATGTCCAGAAACCAAATGGTTTGCCTCATCTGAGTCTAGTCACTTGCCTATGCACGCTTCCTCTCTCCCAGTGCATATCAAAAGGGAGGTGTGAATTGGCCAGATTGGAGCCTGGCTTCCCAGGGGAATTGTTTATGCGGGAAGCAGGCAAAAGGAAGGGAAGTGTTTGTTATTCACACCTTCCAGCAAAAGGTATTCCCCAACAGGATATCAAAAGTGAGTAACTTTATTAAATATGAGGATACTATGAGATGTCCTTGGCTGAACCGGCTAAGAATTACATAAGTGTATTGGCGAGAGTAAGCCGATCTTGGGAAGTCTAAACATTGAATATGTAACTGCTGCTAAATGCCAGATATTAATATCTCTATTAATGTTCATATTACAATGTAATGATGGGTCTCTCTACGAGCGTCAGGTGTCCCAGAATGCAGTAATATATCTCACCTGACTGTGTGTATAACGGAACGGAAGTTATGCAATGATTTGCAGTAAATATGAAATTTTGGTTGAAGTTCTCAGAAACTGCAGCCCCCCTGCTATGATAATGAGCAGGGAAGAGGATGCCTTTGTAAACGTGGTAACTCACATTTACACACCAAGGTTTCCTGCAGGAGTGAACATGACAAATGTCCACCCTGCTTCAAAGGGTTTATTGATGGGGGGCTACCCCAAGCTAGAGTCCCAATGGCTAGAACTTAAGTTTTGTTCAAAAGGTTTTATTACCCTCCCTGTCTGTGAGTATGGGGGAGGCGCATACCATAGCAGTTTAAGTGTCCCACTTATCACTGTCCAACACAGGTTATCTTGTCCAAGATCCGGAGGGGTAGCTGGCCTGGCATTCCATTTGCACATGTGGGGCCTCAGAAAGGAGACCCCAGAGTTCTACTGCAGATGTGCCAGCTAGCAGGGGGGCCTGTCCTAAAATGTGTTCCCCCACCAAAGATTGGCTGGAGATAATTGCAAACCAATCCCAGGGTCTTAATGTTACAGATAGAGGGACAAAGGGTTTATAACCTGCTGTTTCCCATCTATCCTTTGTCTTCATTTTTGGTCGCCATGCAATGTCTTGGGCTGATTGCTGGATGAAACTGCCAGTTCAGATGGGACTGTTTTCATTATTTTCATCTTTTATGTAAGTGTCTATATTTTGCCTGTTATTGTATAATCTGTTGTGTTCACCTTTATCAAGGAATAAATTCTATTTATCATATCTAAGTCTCGTCCCAGTTCAAACCCAGGTATATATATATATTTATATATATAGTTTTTGGTGTACAATTACAGCCTGTCGCAAGCTCTCGTGACAGGCTTGTAATTAACTGGTGGCAGCGGTGGGATTGAACTGGACCTGGATTACAGTATTCTGCGGGGTACTGTGATCCAGTGGGAGCTTGATGGTAATTGCAAGTTCCTGGGACTAAAGATATTGAACACACAGTGTACAACATATAACACAAGATATGGCACCTCCTCACTGTTCCCCTACTTGTGAGAAGCATTTCCTCCAGAACCAAAGTGCCGGCCATCCGTCTGACTGGAGCCGGGCACTGAGACCAGAGGAGTGCATCAAGTCGGCGCGGGGAGCAGCAGCCAGCAAGGCTGAGAGAGAGACAGCAATGGGTGAGCATGAAACCCGGCAGGCTGAGCAAAGATCCACAGCTGCAGCTGCTGTAACCATCACACCGCCCGGAGAGCAGGGAAGGGACCCAGCTCCGGGACGGCAGAGACTTGTGGAGGGAGCGGGTGGTCTTGCACCAGGAGAGGTATTGGCCGTTGCGGCGGCCAGTCCATTTTACCCAGAATTGCTGGCCCTGATGTTTGCGCAGGGAGAGATGTCCCCAGCAGAGCGGCTCGAGCAGCTGAAGCTGGCGATGATCCGACCCACTTATCCCCTCCCAGAGCCCGGCGCTCAGGCAACTCCGCTCTGGACTCCGTTGCCCCTTGCTGGGGTTAGTCCACCGGTGGCGGAGAAGCACCGGCAGCTGCTGCGGCACTGCCAACCAATGGGCCACAATAATGCCCAGTGCCCTGACCGTGCGCGGTCAGGCGAAGAAGCCCCTCAGGGCCAACGCTCACGAGCTGCGGAAAAGATGACCCAGTTAGCGGCATCCTCTGATGGCTCCCGCCCAGCCGGGGCGACAACCCTCCTCGGGACGTCTCCTGGAGAACCTGGACGGGCTGCATCAGCAACAGTGGCGGAGAGCAGCGGCCACCCACCTGATCCCGGCGGAGAACCAGCGGCGGCGGCAGAGGAAAAACCGCCACTCCGGCATCCTGCCGGCGGCAGTTTTATTTGGGGGGAGGGACAGGGTTTGCGGGAGGGGGTTATTTATTTTACCAAGTTTGCATGGAGCTGTGTTCCTCCACAAAGACCTGGGACCCTTGTCCTGCACCGTTTTACCTGTACCCAACCCGGGCGCTGTTGCGGCAGTGGCCCGGTGCTGCCCAGCCCAGATGGGGCCGGCGGCGGCCGCTCCAGTCCCCCTGCAATTGGGACCAACGAAGGCGGCGGTCTCTGCGGGGACCAGCAAGGTAAGCCAGACCAAGTCGCAGACCGACTTATTTTTTCCTATGACTGTACCCTGTTGTTTCACTATAGGGGTGACCGGGGGGTGGCAGGAGATAGGGGTACCAGGGGAGGGGAAGGAAGGGCAGCAAGTGAGCCAGCCAGATTTCCCCATTACCTTGGCGGAGCGGCAAGGGGACCCTCAGTTAAGAGTCCCACTGTTGCAGCCTTGCTATGGGCTGGAGGTATCCGGGGTTGTGGCAAAGTTAGACCACCCCCAGATTACCTGCCAGCCAGGAGCTAAGGTGGGTGCATCTGCACCAGCAACCCTGAGCTCACCTCCGGTAATGGGGGCACAGCTTCAGGGAGAGGGGCTAGCCCCGTTAGCACCCAGCTCTAGGGTAGGATCGCCTGGGAGAGGGTTGGGTGGGCCAGTGGGAACCGGGGAGGGAAGGCAGCAAGTGAGCCAGCCAGTTGTCCCCATTACCCTGGCCAAGCCTCAGGGGGTGTCTCAGATCAGCAACCCCCTGTTGCAGCCTAGCTATGGGCTGGGGGTATCATGGGCAGGGGCCAGTTTGCGCCACCCCAGAGATACCTGCCAGCCAAGAGCTGAGGCGGTTGCATCTGGAGAGATGCCCCTGGGCTCATCCCCGGTAATGGGGGGACAGTGTCAGGGAGAGGGCCTCACTCAGGTGTCCCTAGGGTCCAGGCTAGGATTAGCTAGGGAGAAGCGGAGTGAGGGGAGGCTGCAGGTAGGTAGCCAGCAGCAGATCTCAGTGAGAGAAGAAGGGCTAGTGGTAGCCAGGGAGGGAAAGCATCAGGTATTGCAGCTAGAGTTTCCCGTTACCCTGGCAGAGCCCCAGGGGGTTTCTCAGATCAGCAACCCCCTGTTGCAGCCTAGCTATGGGCTGGGGGTATCCGGGGCAGTGGCAGGCTTGTGCCACCCCAGGGATACCTGCCAGCCAAGCGCTAAGGCGGTTGCATCTGGAGAGATGCCCCTGAGCTCATCCCTGGTAAGGGGGAGACAAGGTCAGGGAGGTAGGTGCACTCAGGTAGTTCCAGGGTCTGGGTTAGGATTGCCCAGGGAGGAGAGGAGTGCAGGTGGGCTGCAGGGAGGTAAGCAGCAGGCTGAGGTGCTGGGCCTAGGGGAGGCTAGGCAGGGAGGCACCGTGGAGCAGGGGGAGATAGGAGATCAGTGGGGTGTGAGGCAGCTGGCAGAAGCTAGGGATGGGCTAGGTAGGCAGAAGGTCCCTTGTTCTGACTGGCCAGGAGTGACCCCTCTGACAGAAACCCCTGGGTTCCCAAAGGAGAGGCTGTGGGTAGATAGGCAGCCAGGGAGGAGAGTCATGAGTATCGCGGAGCAGCTACAGGGTGGCACAGAGCCAGGGCAGGTAGAGTCCCTACAGAATAGTGACATAACCCTTTCCCAGACTTGGTTGACAGGAAAGCGACGGTCTGTGCTGGATAGCTGGTCTCCTGCAGATGCAGAGACATGCCAGTCTCTGGGCAGTGTGCAGCCTGGACTGCACCGGGGCCCCTTCACCACGGACTTGGTTCCCAAGGCACTGGGTGGGGGGCAGAGGGAGGCAAAGGAGAATGCCCGGCAGCCAAGGTGGAGCCCTGCTCCCCAAGATCTGGACTTTACAATCCACTGTGTACTGGTCAATGCTGGAGGACAATTTTGCCAGGCCAATCCCTCAGGACGTATTGAGTGCGTCAAGAGCGCCAGTGGTATCCCAGGGCCATGGGGAGGCCGCTGGGGTACCAGGGGCCCTTGAGCAGGGGAGGTGTGGCGGTAGGGAGGGTTTGGCCCGGGGTTAACGGGGTTACCCCCCAAGGGCCCCCCTCTAACGTCGCCAGGGAGACAAGGGGTTAACTGGGCTGAGGCCCAGAAATGTGATTTTACCCTTGTTATAACCTGTAAATGTATTCTTCCCTGTTCCATTGTAATGTCTGGGTTAATCAGTACCTGCATAACACACACACTGGGTCATCAGGGGTTAATTGTGTAAGCCCAGTGGGCTAGTTAATGCGTTATCTGTGTATTCCCTTTGCCTCATGGGCCTGCAACTGCCTGTGTCAGAGTGTAAGTGATGTCTGGAACATGAGGGGAAAGGGGGGGAATATTTTGACCTGTCTTGCCTGCCAGCAAGGTATTCTGAGCTGGGGTCTTAGAGAAGAGAGGGTTTTAGCACCCCACATGATAGATGCAGATGGGGGACATATATTTTTGATAAAGTGACTTTTTGCAGTTTGTAGAAATGTCCAGAAACCAAATGGTTTGCCTCATCTGAGTCTAGTCACTTGCCTATGCACGCTTCCTCTCTCCCAGTGCATATCAAAAGGGAGGTGTGAATTGGCCAGATTGGAGCCTGGCTTCCCAGGGGAATTGTTTATGCGGGAAGCAGGCAAAAGGAAGGGAAGTGTTTGTTATTCACACCTTCCAGCAAAAGGTATTCCCCAACAGGATATCAAAAGTGAGTAACTTTATTAAATATGAGGATACTATGAGATGTCCTTGGCTGAACCGGCTAAGAATTACATAAGTGTATTGGCGAGAGTAAGCCGATCTTGGGAAGTCTAAACATTGAATATGTAACTGCTGCTAAATGCCAGATATTAATATCTCTATTAATGTTCATATTACAATGTAATGATGGGTCTCTCTACGAGCGTCAGGTGTCCCAGAATGCAGTAATATATCTCACCTGACTGTGTGTATAACGGAACGGAAGTTATGCAATGATTTGCAGTAAATATGAAATTTTGGTTGAAGTTCTCAGAAACTGCAGCCCCCCTGCTATGATAATGAGCAGGGAAGAGGATGCCTTTGTAAACGTGGTAACTCACATTTACACACCAAGGTTTCCTGCAGGAGTGAACATGACAAATGTCCACCCTGCTTCAAAGGGTTTATTGATGGGGGGCTACCCCAAGCTAGAGTCCCAATGGCTAGAACTTAAGTTTTGTTCAAAAGGTTTTATTACCCTCCCTGTCTGTGAGTATGGGGGAGGCGCATACCATAGCAGTTTAAGTGTCCCACTTATCACTGTCCAACACAGGTTATCTTGTCCAAGATCCGGAGGGGTAGCTGGCCTGGCATTCCATTTGCACATGTGGGGCCTCAGAAAGGAGACCCCAGAGTTCTACTGCAGATGTGCCAGCTAGCAGGGGGGCCTGTCCTAAAATGTGTTCCCCCACCAAAGATTGGCTGGAGATAATTGCAAACCAATCCCAGGGTCTTAATGTTACAGATAGAGGGACAAAGGGTTTATAACCTGCTGTTTCCCATCTATCCTTTGTCTTCATTTTTGGTCGCCATGCAATGTCTTGGGCTGATTGCTGGATGAAACTGCCAGTTCAGATGGGACTGTTTTCATTATTTTCATCTTTTATGTAAGTGTCTATATTTTGCCTGTTATTGTATAATCTGTTGTGTTCACCTTTATCAAGGAATAAATTCTATTTATCATATCTAAGTCTCGTCCCAGTTCAAACCCAGGTATATATATATATTTATATATATAGTTTTTGGTGTACAATTACAGCCTGTCGCAAGCTCTCGTGACAAGTGTGTCGTTCTTTTTACCATAATTAATATGGCACCATCTGCATCAGCTTAATGTTTAAGATCTACTGCAAATTGTAATAAAATCACTACGTCAAATGCACAAAACTAAACCGTTTTCATGGTACAAATCTCCAATTGTGGAAAGCTACAGTAAAATAAAAACACATGTAAACAGGATTACCATCAATCCGGGTCTGAACCAGAGACTATGGGTTTCGGCCAGGTATCTCCGGGCTACGGGTTGAGATGAAATCTCCGGGTTCCTGCAGGGCCGACTGGGATGTTTGGTGCAGGGCCTCGGCACTTACCGTCTCCGGTGTCGGCATCATCGGGCAACATCTCCCTCTGCTTGGTCCCTTTAAGATGGCTCCGCAACATCAAATTGCATTGCATTGCCATAACGGGACGTCATGTCCCGTTGTCATGGCAATGCACCGCCATTTCAGGTCGCAGAGCCATCTTGACTGAACCATGCATGGGGAAGATGCCTCCACCGCAGAAGGTAAGAGTTAAATATATAAATAAAAACCTATAATAAAAACATAAGGTTATTATTTATCAGAAGGTGGCAACCCTCCGTGTAAACCACTTTTATTTTTGCTTTATAGCTTTGAACTTAAGAGCAGACACTTCTCAATTTTCTCTCTGGTTTTTTACTATTATACAACAAAAGGGTGCCACAACGCTCACCAATATAGTGGGAATAAATTGAATATTTGAAGTTGCCTAGATTGGCAGCTGGTGCTACCTATTTGCTGGGATAATAATTATTATCAAAAGGGACGGCAGTTAAAGAAACAGCTGCTGTCCCAAAAGAAGCACATTTGGGGGTGCACTCCCAGGCGGTTAAAACTTAACTTTTAATAGTACAAACATAATACAGGTAAACCCTGTTATAACGCGCCTCGCTATACCGCGATTCGGTTATAACGCGGTTTTCCCGTGGCTCCCGTTTAAAAAAAATTTTTTTTTTTTTTTGCACACTGCACACACTCACTGCACACACTCACTGCACACACACTGCTCATTGCTCACACTGCACACACTGCACATTGCTCACACTGCACACACACTGCTCATTGCTCACACTGCACACACTGACACACTGCTCATTGCTCACACTGCTCACATTGCACACACTGCACACACACTGCACACACACTGCTCATTGCTCACACTGCACACACTGACACACTGCTCATTGCTCACACTGCACACACTGCACACTGCACACACACTGCTCATTGCTCACACTGCACACACTGCTCACACTGCACACACACTGCTCACACTGACACACACACACACACACACACACACACACACGTTGTAAACATAGTGGAGCCTGAACTACAAGTACCGAGAGACCCCGCGGGGAAAGGACCATAATACGCCGGTCTTTTGCTGGCCCCAGTTTATTTGTCCCTAATTGGAGCCTGCAATTACTTACAATCCCAGGATCCGACTCCACACAGAGGGGTTGACCAGGTAGGGGACCAGCGACCTGCAGCACAGGGAAAGGAGATGGTAAGGGTACACACTGACACACACTTACGCACACTCACACACACTTACACACACTCACACTCACTTACACACACTCACAGACACATACACACACTCACACACACTCTCAGACTCTCACACACTTACATACACCAGCACCCGCTCCCCCCCCTCCTCCTGCGCAGGCAGCGGGGACAACGGTGGGGAGGTGAAGCCCGGACCGGAGGGGCATCCCCCCTCCCATCTCCTGTCACACGGTGACGGGGAAGCCATGACCGGAGGGGCATCCCCCCTCCCATCTCCTGTCCCGCGGTGATGGGGAAGCCGGGACCGGAGGGGCATCCCCCCTCCCATCACACGGTGACGGGGAAGCCGGGACCGGAGGGGCATTCCCCCTCCCATCTCCTGTCCTGCGGTGACGGGGAAGCCGGGACCGGAGGGGCATCCCCCCTCCCATCTCCTGTCCCGCGGTGACAGGTTGAAGCCGGGACCTGAGGGGCATCCCCCCTCCCATCTCCTGTCCCGCGGTCTGTCCCGCGGTGACAGGTTGAAGCCGGGACCTGAGGGGCATCCCCCCTCCCATCTCCTGTCCCGCGGCCTGTCCCGCGCTGACAGGGGGAAGCGGGGACCGGAGGGACATCCCCGCTCCCATCTCCTTCACCGCGGCCTGTCACGCGGTGACAGGGGGAAGCGGGGACCGGAGGGACATCCCCGCTCCCATATCCTTCACCGCGGCCTGTCACGCGGTGACAGGGGAAAGCGGGGACCGGAGGGACATCCCCGCTCCCATCTCCTTCACCGCGGCCTGTCACACGGTGACAGGGGGAAGCGGGGACCGGAGGGACATCCCCGCTCCCATCTCCTTCACCGCGGGGTGAATATGCGCTAAAGCGGCGGCCATTATTTTTTCCACGACCCCGTTACTAACGCGGTGGTCTCGGGGTGGACCCTGAGGACCGCGTTATAACGGGGTTTACCTGTATATGTATAGACTGGTGAAAACAACATGAAGTGTATGTTAAAAAATAAACACATAAAATGACAGGGAGTGGAATGTTGCCTGTTGCACTTTGTTTATGTTGTTGTATATTTGTCCAAGGCTTTGGGGTATTACAAGCCAAGCCAATTGTATGGTTGTATGCTATAGTGCAAGGTGTGTGTGTAAATGGAGATGCGGAGTCTATATGCTAGATATGAAAGTCACGTGGAGCGTGAACAAGCTCTAGCATCGCTGCCAAATTTGAGACCTCAGCAATTATTTTAAGCTAGTCTCCATATAGTGCAATGATGGGTAGGCCATTATAACTTGGAGAGTGCCTGATGTTGTGATGTTGTGATGTAGTGGAGATATGAATCTATAAACTAGATATAAAAGTCATGTGGAGCATGACACAGCTCTAACTTTGCTGCCACATTTTACTCCTCAACACTACATTTAAGCTAATCTCCACAGTATAGTGACCTATCACATAATATTGTGATTGGATATGATTATATGTACTTACAAGGTGTGAGTAAGTAACAAATTAGCCAGTGGTGGTATACAATGTTGTCTGTGGCTGGTGGACTGTGTGTACTGAGGTATGATGATAATTATAAATATATAGCAAGATTGTAACACAATTGTTCTGATGAAAATAAACCTCTGTTCTCCCATCACAGTTGCATAATGCAAAAAGCCAGCAGCAAATCACCCCATATAGTTCTAATTCCTATACTTGCTGGGGATAGATGAATGTGGTCTCAGATACAGTAGCTGGTACTATATAAAACAGCATAGGTGCACACTGTTAGTGAGAATTATAGTACATTTGCATAATCACAATTGGTATGGAGTGCATCATTTGCTTTAGGGCCACATTCTTGAGATACAGACAACATAGCTAATATAGTCACAATCAGACCAAGTACTAATTAAGTGAGACCACTTTCAAGAGACCCATTGGAGGTTTTCTACATCTTGCCATTGGACTATTTATGGTTGGAGTTCCTTTTATTTATTTTCTGGAAACTTAGTTCACATAGTTTTTCTATGTTCACTTAGTAATATTAGGCGCCAAATTTCCTTTTTTTTTTTTTATATATATATGTTATTGGTTAGATTTGTATCAATCTTTTTTCAGGCTGCCTATCTTTCACAATTGAAAGTATACCTTTTGTAAGCACTTAATAATATTTTAAGCATTAGCGCTGTTAAGCACATTTTTCTTTTTTGCACTTTTTATTTGATAATGAGAAATATATATTTTTTTTTAATGTGATGTAGCCAGGTCTCCCCGCTCCCCCCCTTACTCTAGTTACAGTGGGGGTATAGCAGGCAGGGCGATGGGTTCGCAGGCGGCTCCCTCCGCAGGGCGCCGCCATATTGTGTGTGCGCGCGCATGCTCGAAGGTTTGCGCATGCGCAGAAGTGGCGGAGAGATAGACAGGGGCTTTACTGGTTCGCGCATGAGCAGGGCACCCCCCGCGGCGGCCATTAGTCGTGCATGCGCAGTGTCCTATGCACATGCGGTCTCAATGTTAATTAGGCAGCAGACAGACTACAACTCCCATGCTGCTTAGGGAGAAGCTGCCAGGTGACGCATGACAACCAATGGGGTGGCTGGGTTGCTCCTGAAGGGAGGAAAGAGTACTGCATGCTGGAACAGGAAGCTGTGAGTCAAGACCTGGACCCTGAAGGTGCAGGTAGTGTCCACGGAGCTGTGCTCCAGGGACTAGGCCAGAGGTAACCCCCAAGGGCCCAGTTAGTCCCCCAAGCCACAGTAAAAGTATTCTATGTGTATGATATAGGGAAAGGCCTTAGGATAGGGACTCTTTCCACTATAGCAATAGAGAGATATGCCGCAGGACATTGCCTGAAGGACAGTGCAGCTTGATAGCAGAAAGCAGATCTGGACTCCATAGTAGAGACTGCTCCCAAGGGATCATCCAGCTGAGGGTCCCTCCAGAAGTGAGACGGCGGAATCATCCACGCAAGGAGCAGCGCACCGCACAGCAGGACCACGTCACGGAGCTGCAGATTGTTGCTGGTTATCTTGGTCTGGACTATGACCAGGAAGGTTTTATAAGTGCACCACCGGGCCCCAACACAGGGAAGCACTATCCCTCACACTCACACTATTGCTTGTGGACACTCAGGGGTTAAATGCCCAGGCACGTTGATACTGGAAGGACAAAGGGTGATGCAATGAGTTACATGTGGGGTGATGCAAAGAGACATATGTGAAGGAGTTATATTTGTTCTTATCCAACCGTGTGTATTTACTGTGTATGTTGGTTCCGGTGAGGGAACACTCCCACCACGATGGGATCCCTCATCGGTGGAGGCGCTGCACCGTGTATAAGTATACCCCAGGCTCCCAGTAGCGGAGGTTCAGGCCTCCTGTTAGCCACACAGGTGAAAGCAGCACGCATAGCTTTAGTACCCCGGGGGTTTTGACTACTAATCTGCCCTGTCTATCATGTAAGTCTTGGTATCAGTACAAGCAGTGTTAGGTCCAATCCTGGTTTTCCCCTGCAGTAAGCAGCTCCAATGAGTGACAGGGAGAGGCGGGCCTGGGGTCTGTCTTCTGCCCAATCGTGCTCAGACCAGGGACCCTCCCCCATGGTACTTAAGGAGCTGCACAGTAAATTTAGTCAGTGTTCTCTCCCATGAGAGTGATTGAGTATTGGAAGCTTGGAGTCAGGGCACTGACCACTTCCTTCCCCTCCCTTGTGGGAAAGATACCCTTCATCCCACGGCTCTGGAGGTCTCAAGCTCTAGTGGTGAGTCCAGGGACCATCCGTAGGAAGGAACAGAGAGTTGTACCAGTTGTATGCTGATTCCCAGTTGGTGTGAGAATAAAGTTCCAGTTCTTTTATAAAATATACTTCTGCCTGAGACTGCAATCTATCAGGGGGAGCATCAGAGGGTTCTCCTGCAAGGATTATCTCCAGCATCCCTGGAGCCTGCAAGAGATGGAGGCGCTGAACCACCCAGAGAATGATTAACCATCACCCCAGAAGCCTGTCCTGTCTTCCCCAGACCACGGGCGGAAAGCTCAGCATCCTGTGAACCAGCAGGTAAACAGCACTACACACCCTTGTGATAGTAGTGGGGTAACCAGGCTCTCAAAGGTTTAAGCCCGTTTAGTTACCCCAATCCGTAATAAGTGGTCAAGAATAGTCCGCTCGAGCCCAGTGTTGTTAAATGCATCAAATGTAATTGTGTGACAATAAAGATTATATGTGTTTTTGCCAGCAAGCAGGGATTGCTAGGGTATGAGTTTCAAAGGGGGGTTTGCAGAGAAAGTGTTGGCAGAATGTGTCTAGATAGTCGGGGTCCAGAGTTGCTGGATACCCCAAAAATGTACCCGAGAATCATGCTTGATTCCCAGATACATATAGGCACATTGTCCCGGCAAAATCTCCCCTTGAAAACCCTTGCTCACCGCTAGCGTTCCATGCTTCAGCACAGCCCAGAAAGGTAAATGGGGCATAGGGATGCAAAGTGTCCCTGTAACTATGAAGGGTCCATAGGTTAAGGGGGATACCAAGTTAATGCCAGGTCATCCAGAACTAGTATAGAGGTTCTGGTGTGCTCCAACTATATATATATATATATATATATATATATATATATATATAATCAAAAAATAAATAGATGATACCGTTCTGTGGCTAACGAAATGCTTTTATTTGTGCGAGCTTTCGAGATACACTGATCTCTTCTTCCGGCGATGTTACAATGAATGAAGCAAGCAAAAGCTATACTGTAAACAGTGACTATTGGAATGTTATCTGTGCTGGTCCTTCCCCCGGTGTGGATGTGTTTTATGGCTAGAGGTGTCAAAAGGTTCCTGAAAGCAAGTGATGAAAGAGTGTGTGTGTGTATCAGTGTGAATTAACATGAATGGAGAGCCCACAGTATATACAGTGCTTTACAAAAGGTGTGTGTGGAGTGGGAGCGGATATAAATGGTGTGGGTGGGTGTGGAAATGTGAGAGTTAGTAGCATAACTAAAAGTGTGTGTGGATACTATGTGGTCCCTATTGGTGTATAGGGATGGAAAAACAAGGAGTATAAATATGTGTGAGAGACAGCTGTGTGTGCATACATATAGCACAGTATGTACAGACATGGCCAATAGCGCTCATGGGAAGAGAGTTCACTTGTGTCAGTACAGTGCACAGTAATTTCGATCTCTGTTTAGGCCACTGCTAAGTGTCCCGAACCGTTGCATAAATTTGTATTCATGCAACCGTCTCTCTTTCGGTGTTTTAAGATTACCTTTGAGTATGGCAACCCTCAGATCGTTCATCTTATGGCCAGAGTCAGAGAAATGTTCGCCAACAGGACTGTCTCTTGTTCCGCGTGTGATGCTGTGGCGGTGCAGGTTCATTCTCTTGTTTAGCCCCTGCCCTGTCTCACCTATGTAGTAGCAGCCCCCTGGGCATTTCATGCACATGATGAGGTACACGACATTGGTGGAGGAACAGGTGAACCTTCCTCTGATTTTATATATATATGCTCATTTGCATGTCATTTCCCAGAATCCCTTGCTGCAGTGGAAGTGCTGTGTGCTAATGGTGAAAGGTGGGGTTGCAGACCTGTCTAAGACATGCAAATGAGCATACAGTAATATTTGCATATGAGCATACAGTAATGAGCAAATACAGTATATGGTTGTGAGGGGATTTGTAAAGTCCAATCCAAGTCTAAGCTGATTCAGAATCCCAGTTTACCTGGCTTCACAAGACCGTCCTCTCTCTGATTGGCTGGTAAGAAAGTTCCCACGCTATGATTGGCTATAGTATATTGTGAATGAACTCCAAAATACTATAAGAATTCCCTCAGCCAATCCAGTCATCAGATTCAAAGCGCCAGAAGTCAAACAGGAAATTCGAAACGACCAAAAGATGCTCTTGTGGAAATAGCAAGAGACCGGCTTCAGAAAGACCAAGGCAAAATATTTTCTAAGTCCAACTTTTTGCGGCCAAGTTATGAGAATTGAACGTAGTGGTCGCGGCTGGGATTTCAAGCCGATTTTGTGTTCCAGAATGTTTGGAGCCAAGTCCCAGTCAAGCAATTTCAAGTACTCGGGAGAGAAGGGAGCGGTGGTGTCTAGAACTTCATGCCGATTTGGGTTCCAGGGCATACTCCTTGCGTATTCACCCACTCAGTCTCTTCAACGGAGCAGCTAATAAAATCAGCTTGGGCAACATATCAACAAGCAGTGTACAAAACCCTACCACCCTTTTGTACACTGAATGGGTGAATATGCAAGGAGTCATACTTTTCATTAGTTGTTTCACTTAATAAGGACACTTGCCCCGCCCCCCTCCCCCCCGCTGCTGTAACATCTCCCCGCCCCCCCTCCCCCCCCGCAGCCGGCACATCTCCCCGCCTCCCCCCCGCAGCCGGCACATCTCCCTGCCTCCCCCACCCCCCCGCTGCCGGCACATCTCACCGCCCTCCCCTCTCCCCCGCTGCCGGCACATCTCCCCGCTGCCGGCACATCTCCCCGCCCCCCCTCCCCGCTGCCGGCACATCTCCCCGCCCCCCTACCGGCATATCTCCCCGCCCCCCTACCCCCGCTGCCGGTACATCTCCCCGCTCCTCCTACCGCCGGCATATCTCTCCGCGCTGCTTTAGGCTTCGGCCACACTGCCACTGAGCTCGCTCAGGCTTGAGAGCGGTGACGTCACCAGCTCTCCAAGCATGAGCGATTGATCGGTATCTTGCAAAAATTTTTAGAGCAGGAGCAGGGGGCGTGGCTATTAGGGGAGGGGGCTGTCTCTGTGTGTCTCCATTTTCCCTCTACAGCCTTCCCTCCCCCCCTCTATTGCTCTCTCACCCCATTGCTCTCTCCCGCCCCTCTCTCTCAAACCTTTCTCCCCCCTCCACTCACTCAGTTCCCCCCCCCTCACTCCGTTTCCCCATCACTCCATTTTCTCCCCCCCCTCCTTCCGTTTTGTCCCTCACTTCGTTTTCTCCCTCCCTCACTCCGTTTTCTCCCCCTCCCTCCATCACTTCATTTTATCCCCCTCACTCACTCCGTTTTTTCACCCATCACTCACTCCGTGTTCTCCCGCCCTCCTCACTCCGTGTTCTCCCGCCCTCCTCACTCCGTGTTCTCCCCCCTCCCTCCGTTTTATCCCCCCTCCTCACTCCGTTTCCCCCCCCCCTCACTCACTCCGTGTTCTCCCCCCCCTCCTCACTCCGTGTTCTCCCCCCTCCCTCACTCCGTTTTCTCCCCCCTCACTCACTCCGTTTTCCCCCCCCTCACTCACTCCGTGTTCTCCCCCCCTCCTCACTCCGTGTTCTCCCCCCTCCCTCACTCCGTTTTCTCCCCCCTCCCTTACTCCGTTTTCTCTCCCCCCAACCACTCAGTTTTCTCTCCCCCCCAACCACTCAGTTTTCTCTCCCCCCCAACCACTCAGTTTTCTCCGCCCCCAACCACTCAGTTTTCTCCGCCCCCCAACCACTCCGTTTTCTCTCCCCCCCACCCCGTTTTCTCTCCCCCCCACCCCGTTTTCTCTCCCCCCAACCACTCCGTTTTCTCTTACTCCCAACCACTCCATTTTCTCTCCCCTCCCTCACTCCGTTTCCTCCCCCTCCCTCACTCCGTTTTCTCTCCCCCCCAACCACTCCGTTTTCTCCCCTCCCTCACTCCGTTTTCTCTCCCCCCCCAACCACTCCGTTTTCTCCCCTCCCTCACTCCGTTTTCCCCCCCCTCCCTCACTCCGTTTTCTCTCCCCCCAACTACTCCGTTTTCTCTCCCCCCCAACCACTCCGTTTTCTCTCCCCCCCAACCACTCCGTTTTCTCTCCCCCCCAACCACTCTGTTTTCTCTCCCCCCCAACCACTCCGTTTTCTCTCCCCCCCAACCACTCCGTTTTCTCTCCCCCCCCAACCACTCCGTTTTCTCTCCCCCCCAACCACTCCGTTTTCTCTCCCCCCCAACCACTCCGTTTTCTCTCCCCCCACTCCGTTTTCTCTCCCCCCCCATCTCACATCAGACACACAGCACTGAAGCAGGTAAGGACACGCCCCTTCCCTTAGTAGCCACGCCCCCACTCTAACATTGCTGGACAGCCAGGGAAACTTATGCTTTGGTCCTACTGCGTCCGGCGGCGCTCGCGGCCGCGTTACTCACCAGCAGGGGTTTCCTCCCGAGCCGGTCCCAGTCCCCCCTCACTGCACGGCTTACTACGCGCTGTGACGCGTCAGCCGCCAGGGGATGCAAGAGAATTGCGATCCCGAGCGGTGACGCGTCACGTGGTGCGCTGGTGAGCCTATCAGCGACGGGGGCGGGAGCTGTCAGAGCTTCCCCCACCTCCAAAAGGTAGGGGGGGAAGAGAGAGTGAGTGTGTGTTTACCTTCCGGCAGCAGCACCCTCCTGCAGCCCGGGAGACCGACCCCCGCTGCAGCCATCCCTGGAGAGTGGGGGGGGGGGGGGGTTTATCGGACGGGAGCTGCGCTGAGGGCATGTGGAGGGGGGGAGGAGTAGCACGTAGGGGGGTCCCTCCTGCAGCCCGGGAGACTATTACAGTAATAAACGGTCACAGGTACAAACTGAGTTGTGTTTGTGGTGCGTTATATGGCTTTTTATTCCCGCAGCCAGAGCCCCAGTAAAGTGTATTGATTATTTTGTGAGGGGGGTCACGGTTTCTCCTCGCGCGTAAACGATGCAGCTGCGCCGAGCGTCGGCGCCACCCTCCTGCAGCCCGGGAGACCCCGCTGCAGCCCTCCGCTCAAACCACGCCCCCCGGCCACCGCATCCTATAGACCACAGATAGCGGTCAAGTGCCTCTCCACATGCCGCCTGTCTGCAGTGCGGGCGCGTGGTCTGAGGCAGCGGGGCCTTAGTCTTAGAATGTCCATAACTTGGGAGGTGAGTCACATTAGAAGCTCAAAATAGTTGTTTTGACCTACAAATCCGCAGCAGAATGTCCAGTGAAAGTTTAGTGGTGATACGTGGTGCCATTTGTGAGATATCGATGCTTCTGACATACAAACAAACGGAAAACTTAGAATTATTGTGTGCTCATTTGCATGTCACTTCCCAGAATCCCTTGCTGCAGTGGAAACACTGTATGCTAGGTGATAATGGTTGAAAGGCAGGGTTGCAGACCTGTCTAAGACATGTGAATGTGCTCACAAGTGATATTCTTTATTGGCTATATGCTAACGGTGGAGGTTTTCTGTCGCCTTTTTCACCCACCATAACTTAAAAAAAAAAAAAATTATATATAGAGATAGAGATAGAGAGAAGAGTTATACGTTACCGTTCCAATGATTGGTAAACAAGAGACAGCACTCAATGTTGAAAATCAAAGTGTATTAGTGAAAGCAAAAATACATCCAGAAACCCAACGTTTCGGTCCTACAGAATGGGACCTTCCTCAGGGGGATACAATTTTTTTTATTCTCTATATGGGACGTGCACCTGTGGCTTACCAGCACCTATTGGAGTGCCAACTGCCTTATCTGCTGGTAAGCCACAGGTGCACGTCATGCAATTACCATGTTGGCATCTGGGGAGGGGGAAGAATTGCTGCTGGGTGGTGTTTACCCGCCGAGTTAAAAAGATACAGTGCTAATCTCCAACATGAAGGGCTGGTTAAAATCACAGGCAGAGATGGGAAAATCAGTCCAAATTAGTTTCCGGGATTGTCATGGATTTTCCCCACAAAATCCGTTTTGCGGTGTAAAATCAGCTTACAGTTTTAATACGTGCGGAATCATTAAATCGTTTACAACCCGTGAACGGATTTATAGAATCCAATCCGCGGCAGATTCTTAATAATCCGCCAACGGATTGCTAAATCCACGGAGTGTCTTGGTAATAAAAAATCCACAAAAACACAAATTGCCCTTTTTGAGATTGGTCCGCGGATTTTAGCGGATCAAAGGAACTGGCCGATCCGCTGCGGATAGCAATTCACCCATCTCTAACCCCAGGGAACCAGAAGCGAGTTGGAGTCAGTCTCACTGATTTTAGCCTTGGAAATCTTTGTATTTCAGTGGAGTTTCATTGATAAAATCTACTTTTCTCCAATTAAATTCCATTATTTGAGCCAGAATGTCCAAATTTCACGGATTTTAGCCCTTTTGATGTTGATATCTATGGGGAAGTCCTACTGTTCTCCACAACCCTAGGGCTGAGTCCATAGAAGGCACGTCCGTGCTCAGCCGTGCAGACGCTCCGCGCTGAGCCCCTGCATCCTCCACGAGGATGTCTTTAGAGGGGGCTCACGCGAGCGTCCGCAGCCGTGCGGAGGCGCAGGATTTTTCAGCCAACAGCCAAACTGTTTTTCAGAGCGCTGTCGGCTGAAAACATCCAATCAGCGCGGAGCAGCGTCAACATCACGGCGCTGACGTCGGTGCGTCGCGGGCGATTGGCCCAGCGACGTCACTGCCCCGTCTCCCTCAGTCTCCCCCCCGCCTCCCGATCGCGTCCGCTGACTCGCCTGCATGGGCATGAAATCGCGCAGATTTCAGCAGGCGCGCCTCAGCCCTGCTACCCCTTCTATGGCCCCAGCCTAGGGCAGCAAGATCCAATCAACTGACAAAAGCCTCATTACTCATCACACCCCCCCCCTCTTCATGCTTACTTCTGCTATTCGCAGTATGTCTATAGCCCACCATAAAAACACAGCCAATGCCTTCCAATATCACTCAAATAAAAGCCCTATGAGAGCCCGACACACTGCTCTAACACCGATTTAGAAAACATATTGGTACCGATATGCTTACTCTGACAGTATGCTTTTCCATCTCAAACTTCCTCCTAACTAACACACTATCAACTGCCTATTACTTCTTATCAGCTACTCTGAAAATGCAAGCAATCCCTTGCAGTGCAATGCACTTAACTGTAAGCACCAGATCCACATCTGTGAAATACGGTCTTTCATGTTAAGCAGAGATCATACAATGAATGACCTACAGGTCTCACTCTGCCATGCAACCCTGTGCTGCACACTGCAGCATGCCTTCCTCCCAGCAGTCACAGCGCGAAACATCAGAAGGGGCCGTCTGCAGCTTTTCAATATTATCTTCTGTCCACCATCAAGAACCTTTGACCGGAGAAGAATGATCACGGCCGCTGACGTTAGTAAAGATCATTTTTCGTTCTTATTAGATTTGATGGTCATCCCCGTGTATTTCCTGCAGGCACTTCGCACCTTGTGTTGACTGTATTGTGCACTGGTTGAGAGTTTGTTGATAGTCCCTTGGTGTAGAACTCCTCCCAGGCCCGGCAGTAGCAGCACTGCAAGAGGACACGTGTGTGCAGCAGCAGCAGCCAGTAAGTGGTCAATAACAGGCCCGGAATTTATTATCCTTTCACTTAAATATCTTTTCTGCTCACATTTTTTTGCGTTGATATTTTTTTTAAACAATAGATCTCCTTACGTTATTGATCACTAACAGTTTTGAAGCGGTTGACTTTCCACGTTGAATGCTAATTATAGAGACAATTATTAATATTTAATAACGTATTAATGGCTCATTATTATATGCCGAGAGGGCAGTTGATGTGGAACTGTGTTGGCGAAATTATTATCCAACGCTTAGGTTGAATTGAAATGGAAGAATACACTTGTTTAGATAAACATGAAATGGCAATTAACCCCTTGCTGCCAAGGCTGCAAGTAAAACAAACATGTTTCATGCAATTCTGGCAGTGAAGGGTTTAAGAAAGTAATGATTATAAGCACGAAATGATCTGCCTAACTGTCTGTGTCCACTTTGCTGCTAAGCGCACTCATGCTTGAGTGGTGAAATCATCAACTCTCCAAGCATGAGCGCAGCGTCAGTTTGCGGCCGGGCGCATGGATCAGGGCTATGTATGTGTGTCATTTGGCTGTGTTCTGTGTGTATTGACTGCTGCTGAGCGCGCTTCAAAGTCAATTTTATTTGTCTGGCCAAGCTACGGAGAGCTTATGTGCATACTCGTGAGCGTGGCCGTACCAACTGATTTTAATTGCAGTTGCGCTCAGCGGCAGCCTAACCATTCGGCGTGTAATATAGTGCGAGCGTGCGCTACCGTGCACGCGGCAATTAGAATTGGCTGTGGCTATTGGCGTTCTATACTTGTGGCGCGGCAGATCACAGCAAATACATAACAATTTATATTTTCGCGCTGCTGCTGCTGCGCCACATGACGCTGCCAAGCCAATCACAGCGCAGCTATCGCTGTGACGTCTATAGCCACGCACGCCACTGCTTACAACATATAAACGAAATGCGCGCTCCGTGTGTATGTGTAACGCTGGACGCGCACCAGCGCCTACTATATAACAAGCCTAATAGTGTCAATCATGTCTCTGAGCCTGGGTTGCAAAGAGGCAGAGCCCTGGTCGTTTTTGTTTTCATTGAGGAACAAAAGCTTCTACTAAAAAGTCAACTATTTCTTTGGATCAGAGCCGAATGTTATCAGCTTCAATCTGACTGCAGCCAAACTATCAGGCTGTCCCCAGTGAGTAAAGTTATGCAGAATGGGAGAATGTATTTTACATGGTTTTGAAAATCCCACTTAATGCTGGATAAGGCCCCGGACATGTTCCCTGCGTGCTTGCGGAAGCGTGCTGACGCGCGCTCCCGCTCAGCACTGAGCCCCTACAGCCGCAATTACAGCGGCTTTAGTAGGGGCTCACCTGCGCTTCCGCGCGCTTACGGAAGCGCAGGTCTTAGGGGAATTTAAAATTCCCCCGCTTGCCGGCGAGACAGGCCGGTCACGTGAGCGGTTCGCCCAATGAGGGCGAACAGCTCCGTGACGTCACTGGCCCGCCCCCGGCCAGTGACGCGCCCGCCCCCGGACGGTCTGTCCCCCTTCTGCCCGATCCCTGTCCCCCTTCTGCCCGATCCCTGTCCCCCTTCTGCACGATCCCTGTCCCCCTTCTGCCCCAATCCATGTCTCCTGTGTGTGTGTCTGTGTATGTGTGTGTTTGTGTGTATGTATATGCATGTGTGTGTGTATGCATGTGTCTGCGTGTGTGTGTGTGTGTGTATGCATGTGTGTGTGTGTGTGTGTATATGTGTATGCATGCGTGTGTGTGTGTGTGTGTGTGTATGCGTGTGTGCGTGCGTGAATACATTTATCAAAGTTGCACAATGTTAATAAATAATTTATTCTCACATGTCTTTTTTTTTAATTTTTAAAATATTATATAATATACACACACACACACACACACACACACACACACACACACACACACACACACACACACACACACACACACACACACACACGTTCCCCAGTGACACACACACACTGACAGCTACCAAGTGACACACACACACAGTGATACCCGCCTCCCAAGTGCTTGCTGTCTCCTCTGTAAGGACAGCAAAAAGCTCCTGGTAGAGCGAGCGGCAGCAAGCGAGAGCGAGCAAGCGCCAAACATGGCCAAGGCCTAAGGCTTTGTCCCCGCTGGCGCTGAGCGCGCTCATGCTTGGAGAGCTCTTCAAGCATGAGCGGCGGGTGTCCTTAAAATTTTCGCAAGCGCCCGCGGAGGTGATGCTGCAGGGGAAGCTAAGCGCGCTAGAAAGTTTAAAAAATGTGTTTACCCGACGCCAGTGAGCGTGTGTGTCCGCGCATACGTGCATCGCGTGAGCGGGGACTTGCGCATATATATATATATATATATATATATATATATATAAACACAAGTACTTGAACTGCTGTTTTAAGAAGCCAACAATTTTAACAGAAGAGTAAAAAGGGGGGCACTGCCTGTTCAAACTCTTGTTTAGTACAAGCGCGCTCATGCTTGGGAGAGCGGGTAGTTCAGCACGCAGGAAGTATAGATTTTGTTTACCGATCGCGGCTGAGCGTATATGCAAGTCACCTCGCCAAGTGCCGCCCGCTCAGTGACCTCAGCGCTAGCGGGGACGCAGCCTAAGGCCTCGGCCATGTTTACTGCTTGCTGGCGGAAGCGTGCTGACGCGCGCTCCCGCTCAGCACTGAGCCCCTACAGCCGCAATTAGAGCGGCTTTAGTAGGGGCTCACCTGCGATCAAGCAGGGAGCATGGACTCAGCCTAATGTGTGTTTTCAGGAGATTTTTCTCTTACTGTAAATCAAGCATGTCAAACGTGCGGGCCGCGGGCCGCATGCGGCCCACAACGATTATTTTTGCGGCCCAGCTCGCGATGTACCAGGCAACGCGCGCTCTCTGCAAAGGAGGAAAAAAAAATCCTAATTGGCTAGCGCGTGTTGGCACGCTGCCCGAATTTTTTTTTGGGGCCGCAGCAAGCTCTATCTGAGCTTGCATAGTGAGGCCCACCTCTTCCTGCTGCATGGAGCAAGTCAGGTGAGCACTGCTCCATGCCTGCTTTGCTTCCCCCTTGCCCTCCTGCTCCGATTCTGCTCCGCTTCCGCTCCCCCCTGCTCCGATTCCGTTCCGACCCCCCACCCCGTTCCTATTCCACTCCGATCCCCCCCCCTGCTCCGATCTCCCCCCCTACTCCGATCCCCTCCCCCTACTCCGATCCCCCCCCACTACTCCGATCCCCCCCCCTGCTCCGATCCCCCCCCCCTGCTCCGATCCCCCCCGCTCCGATTCTGTTCCGATCCCCCCGTTCCGATTTCCCACGTGTGTGTCTGAGTGTCTGTGTATGTGAGTGTCTGAGTGTGTGTGTGGGAGTGTCTGTGTGTGGGAGTGTCTGAGTGTGTGTGTGGGAGTGTCTGTGTGTGGGAGTGTCTGT
>NC_134485.1:299816739-299923189 GCF_040206685.1 Ascaphus truei | reverse complement strand
ACCCTGTCTCCCACCCTGTCTGCCTCCTTCCCTCCCACCCTTTCTCCCTCCTTCCCTCCCACCCTGTCTCCCTCCTTCCCTCCCACCCTGTCTCCCTCCTTCCCTCCCACCCTGTCTCCCTCCTTCCCTCCCACCCTGTCTCCCACCCTGTCTCCCTCCTACCCTCCCACCCTGTCTCCCACCCTGTCTCCCTGCTTCCCTCCCCCCTGTCTCCCTCCCTCCCTGTCTCACCCTGTCTCCCTCCCACCCTGTCTCCCTCCCACCCTGTCTCCCTCCCACCCTGTCTCCCACCCACCCTGTCTCCCTCCCACCCTGTCTCCCACACTGTCTCCCACCCTGTCTCCCTCCTTCCCTCCCACCCTGTCTCCCTCCTTCCCTCCCACCCTGTCTCCCTCCCACCCTGTCTCCCACCCACCCTGTCTCCCTCCCACCCTGTCTCCCTCCCACCCTGTCTCCCACCCTGTCTCCCTCCTTCCCTCCCACCCTGTCTCCCTCCTTCCCTCCCACCCTGTCTCCCTCCTTCCCTCCCACCTTGTCTCCCACCCTGTCTCCCTCCTTCCCTCCCACCCTGTCTCCCTCCTTCCCTCCCACCCTGTCTCCCTCCTTCCCTCCCACCCTGTCTCCCTCCTTCCCTCCCACCCTGTCTCCCTCCTTCCCTCCCACCCTGTCTCCCTCCTTCCCTCCTACCCTGTCTCCCTCCTTCCCTCCCACCCTGTCTCCCTCCCTGTCTCACCCTGTCTCCCTCCCTCCCTGTCTCACCCCCTGTCTCCTTCCCTGTTGCACCCCCTGTCTCCCTCCCTCCCTGTCTCCCTCCCTCCCTGTCTCACCCTCCCTCCCTGTCTCACCCTCCCTCACCCTCCCTCACCCTGTCTCACCCTCCCTCACCCTGTCTCACCCTCCCTCACCCTCCCTGTCTCACCCTCCCTCACCCTGTCTCCCTCCCTCCCTGTCTCCCTCCCTCACCCTCCCTCCCTGTCTCCCTCCCTCGCCCTCCCTCACCCTCTGTCTTATCTTAACTGCCATATACCTACACCGAAGTAACCTACTCTGCTTTCTTCCAGATCTGACTCAAATTTCACGCGGGAGACATCGGAAGACAGGTAAGGAACACCTCCCCTCCAGTATAGTACCTTGAGGGACTGCGGATCAGGTAAGATCCCAGGCGGGATTGCTGCTTTTAGAAATTGTGAAGAGGGGGCACTGGTTAATGGGTTCAGAATCATTCACATCTGGGTTTTTTTTGTTCGATTATTGAGGTGTACACACACACACACACACACACACACACACACACACACACACACACACACACTCTCTCTCTCTCTCTAATGGTAGTAAAGTATAAGTGTACTACAATAAATAAACTGTTATATATATATATATTAAAAAAAAATGTGTCCCGGTTTTTCATTTTCAAAATCTGGTCACCCTAGGTGTAACAGATTTCTCGTCTCCATTTAGAAATGTTTCATGATCTTAGAGTGAAACCTATAACAGCCACATAACATTACAAATATTGTGTGTAAGATCATATTAATATTAAAATAGTATTATTTGTACTTTTAAGTAATTGTGCCATTCAGTAGCCGCATTGCGGCAATGGACAAAGATATTCACTGGGCCATCTGGCAGACAGATACTGAAATTGTAAATAAAATGTAGAAAAAACCCAGCGACCTGCCTGATGTTATTTCGTAGGCTCCCCGCAGCTTCCTGCGGATAGTCCGCTGTAAACAAATTCTTCTTGTAGAAGGAATTGTGCACCTTGCCCCAGTACCAGGAACAATAAGTCCTTCTATATCTATATATATGTATTTATCGCAAAATAAATAATCAGTTAAAGTACAGTCTCATATCACATGATCTATTCACACAGTCTGTAATCTTTCAATGTAAAATGTGTTGGAAAAAAAACTTACATTTATTTATTGAAAGCCAGAAAGGCCTGAATTCCATCTTTTTATTGCTTGGTCCTCACACCACAGGATGGTGCTGGTGTATACGGTAAAAGTTTTTTTTTTTTTTTTTTTTTTTGCTGTAAATATACAATATTTTGTTTGTATTAAATAAAATTAAAGAATGGACAGCTTCATTCACCTCTGTCATTCCCTATTGTCTGTTTCGTTTTTTTTTTGACACAATGACTTTAAATTAGATAGAGTGGTTATTCCCTGATGGCCACGATGGCTTTCGCACACTGCACAGAGATCTTTAATACAAATTTCATGGCACTGGAGATTGACAATTAATGATGCAATTATTTTCATTTTTTAAATCTTCCCAGCTGCAGCTATGCTCTGTCTATTCTTTATGGTCATTTTAAACATGATTATACTATTGGTAATTTTTTGAATCCAAGTAAACATGTCATTAACACTTCAGCACAGAACTTTTGACGGACTGACATCACATCAGTAGACCATTACACTTTGTAGTTTTCTGTGTTTATACAACTTGATCTACAAAAGGTGGTGGGAAAAGTGTTTTACTGGGTTGAAGCAATCGTTAGCAACAGTTTTGCACACCTGCCCAAAATTGTTTTCTGAAGAAAATGTTTATAAACAAAATAAAACTACAATGGTATGCATGGGTACACGAGGGAAATAAATAACCCAATAAAAAGCCAAAAGACATATTATGAAATACCATAAATATTAAATATAAAACCAATTTGATTTATTATACTGACCGTCTGAACACAGATCAAACAATGCAATAAAATACATGTCAATGTCAATAAATAATTTGGACAAGGATATTGGCACATTTGCATAATGTTGCAGGGAATAGAATAAAATATAGCATGCTGTGCTTAAAAGCAACAAAACATGTTTTGTTTAGAAATGCTTAAACGGTAGCATTTTAAAACAAAATGAGGCTTACTTTTGAACTTAATAAGTTAAACATGTTGCTGACTTTAAGTAGAAAAATAGGCATGACCAATATTTCTTCCATTTTGGCAGAGGTATAAAACATCTGATAAAGGAAAAAAAAGTCTTACACTCATCTTCAAGAAGTAGCCAGGACACCATTGTCTACTATCCATATTGCTACTTCTGGTTGAGTCCATCACTGCTTTGCTGATGAATGCCAAAATACAGTATATGAAAACATAAATAAAAACCTCTGATGTAAACATTCAAAGTGAAGAAATACCTTTTTTGATCCTTTTAATTACAATTGTGGAGCTATGTAGATTTTAGTTTACAATAAGATTCATATTGTATGCATTAGAATCATTTGCATCAGCAAAAATGCACGGCTGTTTATTTAATTTTTTCCATAGCAGCATTGTAATACTTATGCTGCAAATGAAAATATCACTTGTAAGCACATTCACATCTTAGGCAGGTCTGCAACCCTGCTTTTCACCATTATCTCCTAGCATACACAGTGCTTCCACTGCAGCAAGGGGCAATGATATGCAAATGAGCACAGTGTCACCTTTTGCTTCAAATTAATTTTTACATGGGCTCCTATAAGCTTTAGCCAGCCACATTACACAGCTTTTCAGCACAGCTTGGGTTGAAGAAGTGCATAGCCAGTAAACCTAATCACAGACAGCTGTTGACCTTTTGGGTCTCATCAGTGTTAAGGCTGGTTATACTGGCTTTACAATTTGAAGTTGGGATAGGTTTCAACCACACCTTAAATAATGTATGGTGGGTAAAATACTTATTCTACAACCCTAGTCCATTTGTGTGACTACTGAGGTAACAGAAGGGAGAAATAACCAGAAGGGAAAAAGAGAAGAACAGGAAACATTTACAGAAGGACACATCGGGCAATAAAGAACATACTGCACAGAAGGCAGGGAGAAAAGGATGTGGTGGGAATAAGGGAGGGACAAAGGGTTTTAGAAAAACAAAGTGGTACATGTGACTTCAGAGTCAGCATAAGCAGCAAAAGTAAACATTTCTGCACTCACTAACTGAAGTCCTGTAATAAAGCTTTTGTAGTTGTCCAGAAAATGGGGTTTAGACCCCTGTGTCGATGCCCTGTCAGTGTAATAACGGGGGCAAATACAATAATAAAGTCCCGCAAATTTATCAGAACGTGCATAGATGAGGCAGGAGAATAACTGCAATAATGCTCATGAGAAGGTCTGACCCTAAATCACTGAATGTACCTCCGTGAGATGTAGGAGAGGATGAAGGAGGGGAGAGAGGGGGGGGGAAGGGGGGAAGAGAAGGGGGGGAGAGAGGGGGGGGATGGGGGGGAGAGAGGAGGGGGGAGAGAGGGGGGAAGGGGGGGAGAGAGGGGGGAAGGGGGGGAGAGAGGGGGGGGGAAGGGGGGGAGAGAGGGGGGGGGAAGGGGGGGAGAGAGGGGGGGGAAGGGGGGAAGAGATGGGGGGGAGAGAGGGGGGGATGGGGGGGAGAGAGGAGGGGGGAGAGAGGGGGGGAAGGAGGGGAGAGAGGGGGGGGGAAGGGGGGAAGAGATGGGGGGGAGAGAGGGGGGGATGGGGGGGAGAGAGGAGGGGGGGGAAGGGGGGGAGAGAGGAGGGGGGAGAGAGGGGGGGGGAAGGGGGGGAGAGAGGAGGGGGGAGAGAGGGGGGGGGGAAGGGGGGAAGAGAGGAGGGGGGGGGAGAGAGGAGGGAGGGGGAGGAAAACCTCCAGCACGAGCCCCATGAAGAGCTAATGTACGCAGGAAGAAACCAACCCTCCAGCTACCCAACAATCCAAAGCAGCCTACAAGTATATGGACACCAGAACCAGGTAAATAATGAACTCACGTTATTCAGCCTCGGCAGTCCCTGGGCGCTGAAGCAGGTGTAGTTGTGATGCTTGCTTAATCAAGTGTAGGTATCCCGCATCTTCTGACAGGTCATATAGGTAAACCAGGAGTCTCTGCGGCACCCACACAAAACAAACTGTGGTTAAGTGGGCATTATGCTGTGTTTATAGGGTGTCCTTTAGCATACTATGAATAGGTATAAAGAAAACTGAATATATAATACATCACCAGCTCAATACTCAATGCCACCAATTAGTTAATATCAGTGCCGTCTTAACGCATGGGCATGCTGGGCAGTTGCCCGGGGGCCCCACGAGCATAGGGGCCCCATGCTAATCTATGCACAGACCAGAATTTAACACAAATTTTCCGAACACCCGCCTCAACATTCAAATCTCCCGCTAACTCGGTAGGAGAAAAATGACGACTTTTAGTGGAGAGTTGGCATGGCCCAGTGCACTGCTTTGCCCAGGGGCCTATAATGCTGTTAAGATGGCCCTGGTTAATATATGACCTCCCATCCCATCCCCCGGGTCCTAACCACCCTACCTGGGGTACCTACTCCCACAACTCCCACCTCTCCCCTCAACACAACTAATAACCCCCATCTACAGTATAAGAATGACTGACAACCCTATTACCCAGGGAAATAGTCCAAAAGAGATTGAAGTGGCACATACCTACTCATAGTCACGTGTTCCAAATGTGGTTCCTTGTAGATAAGTGTATGGATGAAGGAGCAACACTTATTCTATGCAAAAAAGAGAATCTGTATTTGTTCCATGACAATAGTACGAGCAGGTAAATGTAAAGTTTGAGGGTCACAGTCCCTTCATCAGACATGCCCATGAAGGCTGTGACTCTGAACAGTTACCTTTACTGGCATGATGGGGGCAATCACCCATCACTATAAACAGGAAGAAGGGTGAGGGGGTACCAGTACAGAGCACAGTAATGAAAGGGAGAAAGATAAAAGATCCATAGTAGAATAAGCAAACTCCTAATGAGTTGGGGGTTACAGCACAATGATCAATCTCATATGGTTATTAGGTAATCTTCCCAATTTTCCCGTTATACTAAAACCCATTGTTCCAAACTGGCCATATTCTACTACCAACTCAAGTTAGAAGAACTAGCAATTTACAGAATGTGTAGAACAATCACGAAGGACATCTCACCCGATAACCTTTCCGGGATCAGTAACATATGTTTAGCACCCTTGCTATAAAGTAGAAGTCCGTGCATGTAAGCCCTGGCAGTTGCAGGCAGTGTAGGGGTTAAATCCTCATCAGGCCTCAGTTGAATAGTATCTATTATGTTTCTCTTTAAAGGTTAGAGTTAGCGTGACTTAGTTCTAGAACCTGCCAGATAAGTCACATGTATATGGTGTTACTCTTCTGCAACTATTATATCTACTGTATTCTGCCCAGTTACTGGGGTAGATTATTGATCCTGCCCACTGGGTATAAAAGTTGGGGATCCACCATTTTGTAGTCAGGCCAGACCCCAGGGAGGATCCCCATAACATCAGGGAAGACCCAATTTACCATCAGGAGATCCAGTTACATCCAAAAGGACTTCAGGGAGGTCTCCAGGTTCTTCTAACCTGTAAAGGACATCTTTTATTTCTTTTTTATCATAGGGATAGTATCCCAGGATTAGGGGTTCCTAGGGAAAGGGAACTAAAGTAATTACACTACATGAGTGAGTAGTCTCCATCACAGGACTAGGGAGAGGCATGAATGTGCTGCTGACATTTCCTGGACTATAGAATAGTGGGTCTGTGCCAGGCAGGGCAAATGGCTCTTTACAGACATGAGCCACTACGTGACTCATGGTGCTAGGAGCTAAAGGTACCTTTCTAATATGATAAAACCTATCCTGTTGTTAAGAGTTAATAAAACAGTTGAAAAGTTCCTGGTCCCCTCTTTTATTTCTCATACAAGCTGGAACGGATCTACGTCATCTACCCTGAGATGCAACCAGGTATGACTGAGCACCTACAGTACACATTTATTCAAAATCTGCTTTCAAGTGACAGAGACTTTTTAATACCCTCCATTTTCAGAGTTCAACCTGTCTCTCTTGCCTGGGGGGTTGGGGGGGGGAGGGAGGGGTGTGTGATAGGGGTGTTGCATATGCATTATACTGTATGTATTATTTGTAATATATATATATTATAATCCATCGCTATAATTAATCACTGGTTTTGGCGAATGTCCATACACTGCACAAGTGCTTTGAACAGGTTACATTTTGGTAACGAAGTTAAACAGCAGACATGAAACGAGTGTGCTCACATCACCTGACTGTGATTTTAGCAATCTGTTTATGTAGATATTTTAATGTTACCCACAGGCTGTCAAAATGCACTGCTGAAATGCGGGGCATGTATCTTGGGAAGTAGGGGGTCCTCGAGGCTGAAATCAATGCGGTTCACCTCAGAAGACCCCCTACTCCCGCACAATAGTATCAAAACCCAAATACATATTCTTTTTAATTAATTACCGGCGCCGGTATCCCGGCGGCCTTGTATAAATTCTCCCGCGTCACGTGACACAGGAGAATTTAAACATTGCTTGGATACCGGCACCAGGGCCTGTATCTCGGGAAGCAGGGGGTCCCCGAGGCTGAAATCAAAGCAGTGCAGCTTAGGAGACCCCCTGCTCACATTCACTATAAGTCAAAAGGCAATGAAGGGGTTAAGGCACAATAGCAGGATTATTGGGGGCAGAGGGGGTGAGTGAAGGGGGTACTTGCAGGGTGGGTGTTAGGCCTACCAGGAAGTTTGCGGGAGGCGTTAACCCCTTCATTACCATAGCGGTAGTAACCACTATGGTAATGAAGGGGTTAACCCTCCCATGATCCACCTGGCAGGCCTAACCACCCAAGTACCCCCTTCAACAATCCACCTGCCCCAATAAACATTATAATACCTACTACCCACCAATACACAACCCACCCCTTGTACTCCCCAACAACCTCCCCCCCACGCGACAAATACAGTACAGTAATGGGCAAAACTACTATTATCCAGATATGGATAATAGTGCATTTGCCCATTTAAAATAAAACCAGCCAGCATAAAGTGAATACAATTTGCACTTACCCATTGCCAGGAAGAAGGGCATCCTCATCCTCATCACCGTCCATGTCCTATGTTGGCAGCAACAGTACAAACAAAAATATAATCTGATGGCCCCTAACCCCTTAATCACCGTAGTGACTAGTAACCGCTATAGTAATTAAGGGGTTAACCCACCCGCCCCTGCTACCAACCTGGGAGGCCTAACCACCTTCCAAGGGGCAACTACCCCAACCCTCCACACCTGTTACACATTGATTGGCACAGTGGTACATCCTGCCCATATAATATGGGCATAATTTACCACTATGACAGTCAATGGTCAACCTAAAAAAATACCAGAATTATTTGTAATTATTGTTTATTTTTGGTGTTTTGATTTTTAATTCTTGTATTTTTTTGCTGTTTGATTTTTTTTGTGTTTTGATTTTTAATTATGGTTTCTTTTGTGTTTTCTATTTTTTATCTCTGTTTTTTTTTGGTGTTTGCTTTTCAATTGTGGTTTATTTTTGGTGTGTTTCTTTTAGTGATTGTTTTGTTTTTAGGTTTAGGTTTTTTTTTTTGCGTCTGGTGAAGCCATGGTGAAGGGTGATAGATTCTGTACCGACACATAGGTTCGACGAGGAATGGCTGATGTCCAATCACGTAATTCTGGTATTATTTTATACCCTCTTTGGACGTCCTCCTCGGGGGTGCTCTCCAAGGAGAAAATATGTTCTTTTTCATCTCGATCAGTAAATGAACACCAAGCGGACATCCGCTGCATTCCTCGTGGCGGGATTTCAGTAATCTCGGCTCGTCCGCAGAATAACAGTCCATAGCTATCGGGGGTAAGTAGCATAGAGTCCCTTCCCACCTGGATGAGTTGTAGCTGAAGGCTGGACATAGGCAGTTCGTTGGTCTCTTGTAGGTAGGCTCGAATGACGGCACGCACAATGTCTGCGTTAGTCCCTAGAATAATTGGGTATTTGGGTAGATCCTGGGGTTCCGGACACACTAAGGCTTCCAATTCCATGGGGTGGGATTTCCCAGTGTTGAGCTGTTGAATCTCTAGTGACACCGTTACGATATCATCGATAGGGTAATCTTCACTGCTCAAGCCCCTCACTTTCATATGTTCTGCAGACTTCCGCGGCCTCTTCTGAAGATGCTGATCATTGAATCCTTGGTATATGATGGTCACTTGGGACCCTGTGTCCAGCAACGCCGAGGAATAAATACCATCCACTAGCACACATATGAGGGCTACAGTTCCCACTCGTGTATTCCCGTCAGGGATGGGATTATCCTCACCGGCAGTAGTTCTGACTGGCTCATTGGTCAATAGGGGTTCTTGTGGCTCAGGGGGCTCGAGATCTATCCCTCTGCTGTGTAAACCCCACAAACCATAGAACTAGGAGGGAACTTCTTGGGGGACGGGCTCTGGTCACGGCGTTCTCCCATACGGCAGTCATAGGATAGGTGCCCTTTTCTTCCACAGTTATAGCAGGCCATGTCACGTGACTGTGTACGACGGTTGTAGGGAGGGGAGGTCCTCCTGGAGTACTTCGGACGATCCGACACTGTTTTGTCCGGAGTTTCCTCTTTCTTTTCGCTAGTTCCCTTGCTATTGGGGTAGAAGATCCTTTAGATTTCAGGGGAGAATAGAGCAATAGATAAGTCTCGTGTTCCTTAACTTGTTGCAATAAACCAGTGAATGTAGGTTGGCTCCCTCGGGTAAGGTGGTCACGAATCATGTTGGCAATGGGGTGATTTGGGCTGTAACCCCGCAAATATTGCTTACGAAGGTACTCATCCATTTGGGAGGCTAAGACAAATTTGCGGTGAAGCAGGGGTCCTAACGCTATCTGCACACGATGGATAAAAGCCGACAAATCTTCCCCTTCCTTTTGGGTGACAGCATAGTACTTGGCCCACAGGGCTCCGTCGTCTTCTGGCACTCCATAGGCCTCCGTCAGAAACTCCACTATCATCCGGGAGGTTAAGTCAGGGTGTTGCTCCCGATGGATACTGACCAGAGTAGAAGCAGGTGTTTCAAGCACTCCATGATGCGCTGACGTTTTACAGCATCTGTACATGACCATTCCTCCATTACGCCCCGGGTGTGTTCTTTCCAGGGTTCTATCCCATCCTCTCCCATAGGGGTGGGGAGGGTTCCAGAGAAGACCTTCAATTTCCTATCATTTTGAGATTGAGAGGCCAGGGTTAACTCCTCGACTAAGGGCGGTAAACTTGGCGGGGAAGCCAGCTGGCTTATCTTTTCCATAAGCTTTTGTAGCATATCTCTACACAGTTCTGCTTCCTCTGACACACTGGAACCAGGACAACTGAGTTCTGACCAGCAGCTACCTACTTCACTTTCCGGGAAGGTAACAGATACCGGCGTATGACATCCCTCCTCGTGCACTTCGGTTTGAATCTCCCTTAACGGGTAGATGAACGGACTTCCGCCTGGTGGGGAATTAGGGAGCTGCAAATACTGTGGGGCGGGTGGCTCCATGACAGCTAGGTCTCTGCAACAGTCAACTAGCAGGATATTCCACTTAGAGTCTTTGTCTATTTGAACATCCACCAGACGGGCTTTAGAAAATCCCAATATTTGCCTTAATGCAGTTTGCAACGTATCTAAAGGTAAAGCCATAGGTACTTGACTTACGGCGACCACTCGGTGTGCGGGAGAGTCATTTTCCACAGATATTTGTATGAAATTTAATTTTTGGTCACCCCAGGTCTTAATCTCAGCTGTGCCTCCAAATGTAGCCCTGTTTCCTTCTGAATACAGTACAACTACCAATGCTGTATAACCTGCTGGCTCACAGGGCCTAAGCCTCTGCCACGGAGAGCCTGGGGCAATATATGTATTTAGAGTACCTCTTATCAGATGCAGCGCCTCCACCTGCAATGGCTCCCAGCAGAGCGGGAGATGTTCCTCGCAGGACAATAATACAATACTACACACACAGCATGTAAAAGAAACAGTAGCTTTACTAGCAGCAACCATAACCATGCATTGTATATCCCTATTGGTGTTATTCTTCAATGAGAAACTATACTACCACGTCTCACAGGATGCGACCCTTCACCGTGTTCCCACACCATGTCCAATACCCCAAAGTGAGTGTATGTGTGTGACTGCGCAGCCACTAGTATGAATAATATTATAGTTGGTGCACTTAATGGATGTTACCTGCTGAGCGCTCCTGCACTCGGTCCCGCAAACAGACTTCACAAATGATCCGACGACGCAGAGCTGCTTGTGATACCTTCCAGGGCGATCCCACCCGGATGGCTGATGATATGCCTGAAGAGGTCTGGTCCCAAACCTCTGGGATGGTGCTGTGACAGTCTCTGTGTCTTTCGCAGCTTCACTCACTAATGTGACAGGTTCCTATTCTAGGGCCTGTCCCTACATTAACTCTGACTGACTGTCACTCAGGGCCTATCTGGGCCCAGGGGTATACGGGCCTAGTGTAGAGGCTACTTGCCTCTCTACACGCTGAGCTCCTTCCTCGTCCCCCCTCCCGATCTTCTCTGCCTGCGTGCTCCCCTGCGCAACCTCCTAACTCATCATGCAGAGTCTCCTATCGCCCTATTGGCTCCCTGGCTTCACCTGGTCTGGCTGAGGCTCATGGGACTTGTAGTCTCCGGGCCTAGGCCCCTTCCGATTGTCCCGTGCTTCGCGCGCTGCCGCACCCACTCTCTGCTCATGCGCGACCTCTTATCTGACGCCGTCGCCTCCGAGACCCTCTGCGCATGCGCAAGTACCAATGGCGGCACACTGGACACTCAGGCCGCCGCAGAGCCTCCGGTGTACTGAAACACTCCCTGCACACTCTGCAACCTTCCCTTATTCTTCCATTGCAGCGGAGATAAGGGTAAGCATGGGGGACCTGGCTACATTTAGATTATAGGAATAGCAACAGAGAAGGGGTCTTATAGTGTGTGTGTGTTTATGTAGTTCTCATAAGTGTGTAACTTTGTGTTAGATGTGCGGTCACCTTTCTTATTTTCTTTGTGAGGGAAAGTGTCCCCAGTTAGAGAAAGCCTCTAATATCTCATGAAGAAGCCATAGCTGCTATCTATTTCTAAAGGAGGATGTGTGTGACAGTTCACAGCAAGGTATCCCTAAACCAGGGTTCCCAGGAACCGTCACAACTAAGGTTGTTCTAACGCCAACCCTAAAGTATATGCACACCAGGTTGCTAAGGAAGACTACTAGGATGTGTCAGGATGATGGGAACCTGGAATGAAGTACACCCCTAAGCTGAGTCTACGACAGTACCTGGGAATAACTCCAGATCACTGAAATTATAGAAAAGCTGTTCCTCTTAACCATGGGAAGAGGAAGGTAATCACAAGCCGTGTGTTCCTCACTGAGGCGCTGTGTGGAGCCCCAGGGAAGATTGTATGACTGTATCCAAATAAACTAGTCCTGTTTGTGAATAAATTTCCTGGCACCCTTTCTTACTACCCTGAAGAACTTACATCACTAGTCAGCTGAACACCAGCACCCTGGGAGAAAGGTACAAGAGTCTGCACAAATTTACAACACTACTGGGCTGGGCAAGGAGGGGTTACATAAGACAGGAATATGATGGAGAAAATGTATCTTGGTGGTCTTCATTGTTTCAAATGGGACCATAGAAAGAACTTGGAGCTAGATTTTTACATTTTAGAATACACCCAATTTTATTATTATTCATACTTATGTTATTAATGTTTTTCATATTACTTTATTTGTGCTGAAAAGCTGTGTAATGCGGCAGGCATATGCTTATAGGGGTTCATGTAAAAATGGATTTGAAGCAAAAGGTGACACTTTATGCTCCTTTTCATGTCATTTCCCAGAATCCCTTGCTGCAGTGGAAGCACTGTATGCTGGGAGATACTGGGGAAAAGCAGGCTTGAAGACTTGTCTAAGACATGTGAATGTGATAACAAGTGATATTTTCATTTGCTGTATGCTACTGTATACGGTGGAGGGTTGTTGTCACTTTTTTTACCCACTATAACTTCCTTAAGATGTATAACTAGCCTCACACTGATGAGACTTGAAAGGTTGAAACAGTTATCTGTGAGTAAGTTTACTGGCTATGCACTTTTACACAGGCTGTGCTGAAAAGCTGTGTAATACAGCAGGCATAAACTTATAGGGGTCTGTGTCAAAATGGATTTGAAGCAAAAGGTGGCACAGTATGACCACGGCAAAAGGTATGACACGGCATGACATTTCTCATAATACCTTGTTAAAGTGGAAGTACTGTATGCTAGGAGAGAATGGTGAAAAGAATAGTTGCAGACCTGTCAAAAACATGTGAATGTGCTCACAAGTGAAGTTTTCATTTGCTTTATTTGTATTGTAATTGAAGTCATTTATAGGGACTAACAGAAGTTTGATTTCTGAAGCACGAGTCTCAGAAACATATTTTGCTAAGACTCTGCTAAGAGTGCCATAGGCACTTAGGGGGTTTGCAGAAATGTCTCATGAATCCATTTTGTCTATATGGGAGAAGGATTTTGGTAATCCGCATGTCTATTAAGACAGCTCTTCCTCCATTAGGCTGCGTCCATGGTTAGTGATGCCGGGCGGAGGCGCTCTGAGGCTGAGGGAAAGCGGGTGCTTTCCCTGGCCTTAGACCACGCGCCGTCCGGGGGCGTGTCGGTGGCGTGTCAGGGGGGCAGGCCAGTGACATCACGGAGCTGGTTAGCCCTCATTGGGCGAACCGCTCACGTGACCGGCCCTGCGCTCCCATGAGCGCGAAAATTTTAAATTTTGCTAAGACTGCTAAAGACGCTCTCATTGCGGCTGCAGGGGCTCAGTGCCGAGCGTAAGCACGCCTCAGCACGGGTCAGCGCTCATGTCCAAGGCCCTAGAGTGGTTATGAGAGATTTTTGTAGGTACAGCAGTGTTAGGACCTACAGATGGGCTATACCGTGAAGTGGTTGTACAGTAGGCTTAAAATACTTTGGCCAAAGATTACATTTACATTCATGAACACTGTTTGTAGTTTAATGAAAAGTTCAGTCCGCGCTCTGGCTCTTTAAACTTGGAGTGTTGGTCCCTCTCAGTTCTCTTGCTGCTTCTGTGTTTATGAGGTGTCTCCCCCACCTCCAAATGTGGTCTCCACCGGAACCCCGATGGTCATACCAATATCAGCAAAACAAGAAAAAATACAAAAGCGCACCAAGATGAGAGATAGATATTGTATTAGCAACAAATAATAAAATTAGTAACTTACATATAAAATGTCTTTAATAATCCCCGATTCTGGTGTCTATCACAGGAGTAGGGCATCACATAGGAAGTATGAAGGGTAATCTCAGTTCTGAGAGATCAGACCCGCGCGCTGGGGCTGTCTCTGTTCACTCTCCTGTCCTCCACACGTGAGATTGGGTGGTACACTCCTTCTGGTCACTCTGAGTGGTCTTGATGCTGTGACCTGCTGGTAAACAGGAGGGCTGAGTGCTCCACGGTGTTGTGGGGAGAGCCCAGGACAGGGACAGGAGGTGTGGTGTGGGACAGGTTACCTTGTTCTGTTAGGGTGCACAGCGCCTCCAGCCAGCAGGGATCCCCTGGGGTCTCCAGATGAGAGACCCCCCACTGACACTCCATTCTCCATACACAGGAACAGGGACACATACAGCAGCTTCTTTTCTGTGGATCTTTATTCAGCATAGATGTGCAGACAGCATAGAGCAGACAGAATAGTGTAATCTCTGCCTCTCTGCTCAAGGCAGCTTAAATCCCCCCCCTCCTTGCCCAGGTGGGCAATAGGGGAAGACCTCTTCTTGGCTTCTTATCTCTCTCTGCTCTTTCTCTAGACTAACTCACACTCACTTTGGGAATTTGTCTCAATTTGAATATCCTCAGGGAGTGTCTCTAGCTTTGAATCATTACAACTCAAAGCTGGATACCCATTGGTTCACACACATCAGGGGGTGTTCCAACCCATATCCACCCTTTGGATTAACACATTCAAATGTTGCTTAGGCCTGCCCCTGAATATTGCTACATACTCAGAGCTGAAATGCAAAACAGGCCAACTGAAGGAATGAACCTTTCGACTGCCTGTTCTAACAGGACTGACAGAGGAAAGGCCCAGAATTAGCAATAGCTGCTGAAGGCCAGGCTATATACTCTCTCTGGTAAAACTCCAAATGTCCCGGCTTGGACTTACAGCAGGTATAACCTCTAGCATACTGTGCAACACCTGTAAATTCACAAAAGCTGAAATGCATTAACTCCTATACATTCCAGCATAACATAACGGCATACACTGCATTACACAGATACATTGTAATACAGGACTGAAGAGAACCATTTCTACTACTACAGCAGTAATAGAATACATCAATAATAATGAGCAGGATCAGGCTTCCTGATCATTCTCCCAGTATCATTAGGTAGATATGGGAACTCATAGCCCATCTTTTTGAACCTATGAACTATTACTCGGGCTGCTCTACTAAATTTCACCAAGCTTCTGTCAGTAGCAGTACCCAGCAGCACCCAGAATATAGGACCTTCCCATACAGGGGTTCCTTCTGCCTCCTCTTTGACAGGAGACAAAACATTTTCAGATTGCATTGAACTCATCCCCTCATCATCACAATCCCCCCAATACATAGACCCTTCCAATTGCATATCAGTCATAACATCAGATTGTCCAAATGAAGCCAAGGGACTTCCAGGGGAAGGGGGTCTGGGGGTCAAGGGTTGTACCTTGGGACTGGTGATGGAAAGGAAAGTGGGGCAGAAGGGGCAGATGACTCAGGGACTGGGGCCTCCAGTGACAAGGGGCCAGCACCAAAGTCTATAGGGGGCATGTTCCGGGAACTCTCCCCGGGAGGAGCAATGGCACAGTCCTGGGTCATGTTCATTTTGCCCCTCCCTCTGCTCTCATGGCAGCGGGCTTCAGCCAACACCTGGGCCTGAAGGGCCTCCCGGGACTTCTTCCACTCCCTGCATGTCAGGAGGAAAGGATCAACCGGAAGCGTAGTACTCACCGGAGCGGCCTGGATCTCTCTGGAGCTCACCTGGCCGGGCGACTCAGCGTCCAACTTAGCTCCCAGTGGTGGAGTAGCAACGGTAGTCATCAGGGGTGGTGCTGGCCGGCACTTCTCCTGCTGACGCCGCAGATACAGCTCCGCAGCTTTCTGGACTTGATCCCAGCAGGGATCTGTAGATAGAACAAGCAGCTCACCGCCATCTGTAGCAGCAGGGCGGATCCCAGCAGCATCGGGTACGTTGGAGGCATCGGCCGATACCTCTGTGGTGTAGCCCCCATGCTGGCAGCGTAGGTCAGATGGAAGGCACCAGAAACAGTAACTGGAACTGACAGCTCCACAGCATACTCGGGTACGGTGGAGGTAATAGTAGAGACCTTAGTGATGTCATCAGCCTCTGTGCTGCTGACAGGCTTCTCAGCACACATGCCCATTCTCTCATAGTGGAGCAAGCAAGTTAGCCTGGCAGACACGACCACCAGTGTTTGAAGTGGAAGTGCATCTGGCCCCTCACTTCCTGTAGCTCCATGGAACACACTTAGCTCCTCCCCCTGGTAGATAGGATAGTCCAATCAGGAGCAAGCAAAGGGGGAGGGGTTTGAACAGTTCCCGCATTTTCTTGCAAGATGAAGAGCAGCACAAGCTTGCAAAATGCAGAAATCCTTGCAGAACAGCACATGGCTTCCCTGGTAAGGCAGGAAGCACCATTTTGAGCACAAAGAGAGTCCATGCGGCCCCCAGTGAGCTGGAGCCGCCATTTTGAGAGCACAAAAATACATGGCATCCCTGTAGGAGCAGGCAACACCAGATGGAGATAATACATAGTCCAGCACAGTGTGGTCTCTGTTTGCATTCAGGAGCCACAAATACATATCTGTCCCTGTAGTCTGTGAGTGTCACGCACCCGGGGGTAGCATCAGGGAATGCCTCGCACAGGGACCGCAGTAACTTTTACTGCAGGGTGCACAGGGACCTACAGACATTTCCCATGTAGCCCCTGCCCCCTTACCTCTCGCTTCATTGTGGGTACAGAAGGGTCATCACTCTTCCCTGGTATCACCTCAGGTCAGCCGCCCCCAACTGCAGTGCCATTAAGGGACCGTCAGCTCCCGGGTGAAGCATCAGGGACCTGTCTCCCTTTACTTCTTAGATGGGGTGCACAGGGGGCATAGGCGTAATCCCAGTGTTCCCTGTCCCCCTCACTCTCCGTGGTGGGATACAGTAGGGTGTCCACTCTTCCCTGGAGGCGCCTCAGGGAAGTCGCCCATGCTGCAGTGCCATTAATAGGCAGCCAGCTCCCTGGTGAAGGTCTCAGGAACCGGTACCTATTTTCTTCTTGGTAACACATTGCCACAGAGTACTTGTCAATGTTAAATCTTAAGTCTATTTCAGATGTCTATGACATCACACAGCTTCTGTGGTGCAGATGTAGAACTCTTAACCAACATATAAAAGGGTCCTGGTTTCGATTCCTGTGTGATAGAGTATATTATAATTATTATTTTAATTATATTGTATAATTTATAAATAATATATAATTATTATTATTTATTATTCTTTATTAAGTAATAATTATTTATTAATAATGTATTAAGTATTAATAATAATTATATATTAGTAATTATGTATTAATAATTATGAATTAATAATTATGTATTAAGTATTAGTAATAATTCTATATTAATAATTATTTATTATAATAATTATTAATTAGTAATTAGTAATTAAAACCAGAGACATAACATAAAACACAGACAAAGCTCAGTGCACATCCAGAAAAACTTATATACGGTACAGTGCCTAAATATACATGTATAAATAACTAATAAATAAAATGGTCTTTTAGTTTAACATTTTGGCCAAATTGTTGTAAGCCCTTGAGCCAAACTTCACGGCAGACCACGTTCAAGGGTCCCTACACTAATATAAATTCTTAATAACCTGTGCATTGCCAGGAAGAATGATTTATAATAAATCTGTCAATATGAGTTGCAAAAGTTCTAAGTCTGATTGAAGCTTTTATTAACCTGTACATTACCAGGAAAAGCACTCTGTAATAGATTTGTCACAATCACACTGCATGCAGGCAAGTTCCCCTGATAGTTGGAGATGCCATGGAGTGAGCTTATAACCATTTAAATGTGGGAGGGAGTGAGCTTCAATTGGATAGGAGGTTGCCACCCTCCAAAACAGCCAAGACTAGCTGCACAAGAATTATAAAACATACAGAACACCTACAAGCTCAAATTGAACCCCCAAAATACCCACAACATATATATAAGCATATAAGTTTCACAGAGGAGTGCTACTGAGCATGGCAATTTATATTTAAAACCAGAGACATAACATAAAACACAGACAAAGCTCAGTGCACATCCAGAAAAACTTATATACGGTACAGTGCCTAAATATACATGTATAAATAACTAATAAATAAAATGGTCTTTTAGTTTAACATTTTGGCCAAATTGTTGTAAGCCCTTGAGCCAAACTTCACGGCAGACCACGTTCAAGGGTCCCTACACTAATATAAATTCTTAATAACCTGTGCATTATAAATCATTCTTCCTGGCAATGCACAGGTTATTAAGAATTTATATTAGTGTAGGGACCCTTGAACGTGGTCTGCCGTGAAGTTTGGCTCAAGGGCTTACAACAATTTGGCCAAAATGTTAAACTAAAAGACCATTTTATTTATTAGTTATTTATACATGTATATTTAGGCACTGTACCGTATATAAGTTTTTCTGGATGTGCACTGAGCTTTGTCTGTGTTTTATGTTATGTCTCTGGTTTTAAATATAAATTGCCATGCTCAGTAGCACTCCTCTGTGAAACTTATATGCTTATATATATGTTGTGGGTATTTTGGGGGTTCAATTTGAGCTTGTAGGTGTTCTGTATGTTTTATAATTAGTAATTAGTAATACTATTATTATTAATTATATTATGATTAATAAGTATGATTATTAATTATCATTAACAATTAATAATATTACTAATTAATACTTAATCATTATTAATACCTAATTAGTAATAATAATTATTATTAATGCTTAATTATTAATAACAATTATTAATACTTACTAATTATGAATAATTGTTAAGTATTAATAAGTTTTATTAATAATTAAGTATTAATAATTAATATTAAGTATTAATTAGTAATAACTATTAATTAGTTAATTCATTGTTAATAATAATTAATAATCATACTTATTAATACATAATTAATCATAAATAATTATTACTAACAGATTAGTAATAAAGAATTATTAATAAAGAATTATTATTAATACATCATTATTAATTAATAAATAATTATTACTTAATATAGAATAATAAATAATTATATATTTATAAATTATACAATATACAATATAATTAAAATAATAATTATAACATACTATATCACACAGGAATTGAACCATGGACCCTTTCATATGTTGGTTAAGAGTTCTACCTCTGCACCACATAAGCTGTGTGATGTCATAGACATCTAGAAATAGACTTAAGATTTAACATTGACATGTACCCTGTGGCAATGTGTTGTAGAGGATAAATATATTTATAGGTTATGTCTTGTCACACCAGGCCTATGGTGTAGAGGTATGAGGCAAGGCATTGGTATCAGAATGTCTTGAGTTCAATCCCTGCATGTGTTTTGTACAAAATGTATTAATGTTTAATTGTGTGTCTATGTCTGGTAGTCAATAAAGCATTGAATTGAATGTTTGGGGAAAAAAATGATGGCACGTGACGGGCAAGAGAGATGAGCACGTGGACAGCAAGAAGAGGAGAGAGATGACAGCAGGAAGAGGAGAGAGATGAGCACGTGGACAGGACAGCTGGAAGATGAGAGTGTAATGTGGCAAAATGGAGGATTTGAGATGCAGGTAAGGTGGCAAAATGGAGGTTTTCAATTCGGGAGCCATGCTCAGACCATGTTATAAGTGAATTCGCGTTGTAGTGGATCATGCTATAACGTGGTTGAGACACACACACACACACGTACGTACACACGTTAATCCTCCCTGGAGTTGTCAAGAACACCTGAAATCTAATTAATCAGCCTGGGCTGAACTCCTGAAAAACAAGGAAGCAGCAAGGCACAGAGAGACAGTTTTTCCCCAGAGAAGGGGGGGGGGGGAACAGAGGAGCTCCCCAGCTAACGAAGGCTGGCTAAAGAAGCATGAGAGACACTGCAGAGAGAGCTTGTGGAAGCAGTGACGGCTGGTTACAGAGGAACACAGGAGTTTCCCTGAGCTCCCGTGGGGTTGAATCCCAAAGAGAAGAAGGAAGGACGATAGCCTGTGCTGAAGCAGGAACATCGCCAGATGGACTAAGATAAGCAAGACTCTTTCTATTGTTTACAAAGACTGTGCTGTTACTGTATTGCTTATGCCAGGGCATGTTTTGGGCTGACAACCGGCTTAGCTGGCGGCCCTGTTAGTAAGGGCCTGAGAAGTTAGTTAGTTCCCTGAATAGGGATACGATTTTATTTGGTTTTCTTAAAGGGACGGTGGGCCTATTCGTATTGTTTATCCCTGTAAATAAACCCCAAGTATAGAGAAATACAGCGTTTCCTGCCTCCTTTGGGATAAAAGAGACTGCAATGTGGTGTCGGCATCACAACACCTACTTGACTCTTACGTTCTGCTCAAGGATGTCTTCTGTTGATCCCTTTGTATCTAAAGCCCTCTCCCACTTGAAAACATTCTCCCTCACTTTCCCACACCTCTGAAATACCTGTCTTTCTGTCTCTGTCTCTCTGTCTCTCTCTCTCCATCTTATATGCACCCTGCAGATGCACTTACCAGAATACTCTCATTCTGTCTCTTTGAGTTCTCCCCACTTACCACTTAAATTCTAAGCTCTTCGCGGCAGGGACTAATTTCCCTATTGTTTTATGTTTGAAGCGTTTATTCCCATTTTGTGTTATAATATTATGTCACGTGTATTACTGATGTAAAGCGCTATGTACCTAGATGGCACAATATAAATAAAGAAATATATATTATATATATATATATATATATATATATATATATATATATATATATATATATATATATATATTCACAATATTGAGTGTTCCCTGCTGAAGCACTATTGGTACACTTTATTAAAGTTTCTTGGCTAGCACAGAGGTTTAGATTTATGTTCTGCGGTTACACAAAATGCATACCAAGCATGGATAAAGTTAGCTTAGTATAAATGTCTTGTATTGCCTTTTGAATTTCTGCGCGAGACTAGCTGATTAATATGTTTCAATTTTATTTTATAAATTGAAAAACTGACTACAAAGAAATATGGTATAAATTTTTTTTATGTGTGCACCAGACTGAATCTTTTTATTAATTGTAATGCAGACACAAGAGAAAACATTAGTTTCCAAAATCCAAACGTGAAATTGTGTTTATTATAAACAAATAAATTGTGTGTTATCAAACAAGTAAGGAGATTTCAATTCCCCCATCACATATTACAAACCTTTCTTTGTAGACTATGTTTTTCAACAGTATAAACAGTTGTGTGGAAAAATTGCAGTTTATGTGTTTAAAGAAAATCTGTTATCTTCATATGATGCCGTGATTTTTGTGTTATTGTCAGCACCATACTTTCCTTTCTCCCCTGTGTTTAATTTCATACCTGGTCCCCTTTTTAGTTTTTATATAACCCATAGAGGGGTTTATACTAAGCAGTGCACTGCCATAAGACCATTCCAGTACCAGAAGACATATTGGGGACTATTCAGTTGCATAGGCTATAAGGTGTCTTCAGAATATTGCTCAGATTCGAATATTAATTTCAAACTTCCATTGAAGTTCGCACAGTTTGAATTTTGAACCCATGAACCTGCCCATTCTAAATATTTATTGCTCTTTGTAATTGAAGTAAAGTGCAGGTTGTGATTAAAGATGGGCAAACTAGTCCAAATCTGTTTCCCGGATTTTTCCGAATTGGCTATTGAAAATCCTTTCTGCAGTGTACTGTAAAATTCGCAGATGGATTGTTACAATTTCAATCCATGCAGATTAATCCAAAACCACTATCTGCTAGCAGATTTTAACAAAATCATCCACAGATTTCGCAAATTCGCAGATGATTTTAAGAATCCAACCGGCAGATTCAATAATCCACATGCAGATTGCTAAATCCACGGATTGGATTCTTAAAATCCATCAGCGAATTGCGGAATCCGAAGACAGTCTGTCAGTGTTTAAAAAAAAAAAAAAAAAAAAAACTGTAAAAAGCGACTCGCCATTTGTGTCACGTCAGTTCGGTAAGGCTTCTGTGGTGGCCAGTCACTCGGCACCAATCCTTTCTTCCTCTGGGCGGTCCTACTCTACGCATTTCGCCAATAGAGCGTTCGGCTTCGTCAGTAACTCCTGATGAAGCTGTACAGTGACGTGACGCTCTGGAGACCGCGACGGAGCTGAGCCGCAGAGTGTGATCAGGCGGCAGGCAGCTGAGCACAGGAGAACTTACCGGACACAAAACTGTGGCAGCGGGGTGAGCCACGGCACTATTCAATCTTTCCTCTATTCACTTATGAGTGATACATGCTGTTTTAACACAATTTTATTGTAAGTGCACATTTTTGAACCCATATAAAAGATTTAACTTTTTACCATTGATCTGCACTATGGGTATATTCTTTGTCTTTGCATTTCACCACTGCATTGAAATCTGAATTGGAGAGTATCAACATCTGGGTATAGAAGACCGTATATATTCCAGTCACCTGTTGTTGCCCATATACCACATTCATCTTGTGAGTAGGCTGCACATGAGCCAAGACATCTTGTGAATTGACTCACATACAAGTTTTCTGTCTGCACTTAGATTGCTGTTTCTTGTTGTTTTTTCCTACATGCTCACCCTGGGTTGTGAGAAAATATATCTACCTTCTGGGGACCAGTGAAGACAGTTCCTGCCAGAGGGTCCGAGCAGGGAGTTGCAACGCTTAATTTTATCACATTATTTGGCACTATTACGTCACTTAATTCACTTTCACTTCTGATTTATTGCATTTTCTACAATTGTCACTTTATAGTTAGTGATCACTTTCAGTGTTTAGCGCCTGTTTCTGCACCATCACTCTGTCACTCATGTACATGTAGCCATGGCTGGTCCAGACTGCCTCTCTGCCCCCTGTCACGTAAGTCCTTAGTAGCTACAGGCTATGGCAGGCTATCCTAGGGGTTTTGACCCCCCTCATGCTGACTCTGAATGGCAGGAGTGGTGGTGATACAGGGTCTGTGTATAGCCAATATTTGTGCAGACCTTGTGCCCTCCCCTTCTGGTGTCTCAGAGAGGAAGTGCTAAATTATAGGGAGTTCTCTTCCAGCCCTCGTAGGGAGAGAAGGTATGTGCTGTTTCCTCCCGGCCGGGGGTGGGACATGCCAATAAGTCCCTACTGGGCTGACTGAGAGTGATCAGAACTGAGAACATGGTCTCAATATTACCAGAGGGCCAAGCATCATGCAGAGGCCTGGGACCCATCTCAATTTATCCTGCATTCACTGTATGGCAATCACAGTGGATGTCCAAATAAAGCATCACTTTTATATACCCCTGCCAGAGTCGACTGTCTATTGTGTAGGGGTATACTCTGAAGTCTGCCATGGGGGGGTTGTATCGGGGAACTCTGGAGCCCTCTATGGCTGGAGGCACTGACACCCTGAGTGACTCTAAAGATCGCCGAAAGCCTGTCCTGCTACCCCACAACACCACAGACACTCAACTCTTCTGGATCCTCACAGGTATGACCGCACCACAGACAGCAGTAGCAATCAGCACATCATCCAGAGAGGGGGGGGGGGAACAGGGCTATATACATTATATTGCCAATGCAATGTGTAGTGTAATGTGATCTGGATATTTACAACAGTTGAGCATGCAGGTCTTGTATAATGTCCAGTACAAACACAGCAGTAATTGAATAGAGCAGCAGTGCGCAAACTTTTTGAGCTGCGGCCCCCTTCCTGGGAGCTGCAGCGTTCACGCCTCCCCCTCTCCCGATGACGTTGCAGGTCATGTGATGTCACGTCACCCCACCGCGTCATTTGACGCGCGTTGCCATGGCGACGCGTCGCCGCAGACCCGGCTGGATGCAGGTAAGCGAGTTGCAGAGGCCTCACACCTCCCCTGGCATTTAATTTAAATGCTGTGGAAAGAGCTTGGGGCCTCTGTTACCGCTCGTGCCCCCCCTTCAAATTCTCCTGCCCCCCCTGGGGGTACGTCCCCCAGTTTGCGCACCGCTGGAATAGAGATAAGGACTAACAGAATAAACAATGGGGTAACGATGGACAACTGGTGTGAGTGTATGCACGACAGAGGAGAGATTAATTACCTCTGACGCCCCTGAATCACATAGAAGTCCTACCTCCGTCTCAGTTTAGTCCTGGTTGAACATGTTGCAGTTTAAATTAGCACACCGTCACCTCTGGAAATGGTTAATGAACCTTTAGTGTACTGGAACCTCTGTAGTAGTTGCTTCATGGTCAAGTGTGCTGCTGCTGAAGATTAGGACACCGTCTCCTCTCAAACCGGATTGTATGGATACCAAGTGCTGAGACCTGCAAAAACTGCTGAAGCGCCACTCCAATCAAAAAATTTGCACGATAGAATTGTGGATTGGTTTGGACAACTGCCCAGTAAAAAAAGCACCAAACAGCTCACCGGGTTATACAAAAATAAAAAAAGATTTATTGGGTTACATATTTAAAAACAAAAAACTATACGATATAAAAATACTAGAGACAGAACATGGGAAAACTCTCCTCCCACATGTTTCACGCTACACAGTGCTTTCTCAAGGAGTCTATAGGAACAGAGATGAGTAATATAGCCCCTCCTACTAAATTAATAACATGTGCAAATAATTAAACACAATAAACAGACAATGGCATTTGTCAATTTGGAAACCCCACTCATTGAATGTTGGTATATGCTATATACATTGTATCTATTGTTTACTTATCACAGAAGGTATATACACTGTAGCATGCAATAATTATTTAGTCTTGTATTGTATTGTATTGTATGTCTTTATTTATATAGCGCCATTAATGTACATAGCGCTTCACAGCAGTAATACATGTGGTAATCCAATAAATAACAGATAATATAAATAACAGATCATGGGAATAAGTGCTTTAGACATTAAGGAAGAGGAGTCCCTGCTCCGAGGAGCTTACAGTCTAATTGGTAGGTAGGGAGAACGTACAGAGACAGTAGGAGGGAGTTTTGGTAAGTGCATCTGCAGGGGGCCAAGCTTTATGTGCCATGTGTTCAGAATAGCCACAGTCCTATACTGTCTTAGAAATGCTGTTCCACAGGAGTGTCACTATTTAATTGAGCTAGACCCTAATAGATATCTATTAGAGAAAAAAAAAGATACATTTGTATCTATGTGGTAATAGGATCAGAAATGTTGACTGAAAAAAATCAAGCTGCATCAATGAACCATACATGTATCATTGTAAGTGACCTCTTGTGTCATAATATAATTAGTAGTATCCAGTCAAAGACAATAAATCTCAAATAGATTTTCCCAATGAGAGTGCATACCACATTGAAACTAATTAGGATACAGAAATGTAACAGATGATTAGTAGACAGACTGAAACTTCTTGTGTATTCACATAGTTATATATATAATATACTCTCCAATTTATTGGAACAACCTATTTTGAATGAGAGTGTCTGACCATGATCCTAGGGATATATAGACAAAACACAAAAGTGTCCATATTGCTAGCTGACTGATCTATAATCATAATTAGAAAAATGCATGAACATAACTTAGAAACATCATGCCCATATAATTTTCAATTGAGTTCATATAATGCACCTATGAGGGAAGAATAAAGAAAATAATCAATCTAGATGCATACATATAGAAAAATATATAAAGATATACAGACATGAGTTAAGTCACAAACTTAATCTAGAAGTATAATGGACATTGGGGCCTATGCAGAGAGCAGCGCTATTTCAAAACTCGCCATTTTTTGGAGAAAATCGCGCAGAAAACAGCAGAAAATGGCGAGTTACGAAAAACGCGCCAATTTTTTTTTTCTATTTCTAAAACTCGCCTCGCGGCTGGCGAGAACCTCCATCTCGCCAGTTTTAAAAATATCCTAATGCAGAGAGGCGCGAACGGCATCTAGCGGCTGTTCGCGCCAAATAAAATGTCGCGATTGTCTCCTTTTTGCCTCGCCAGGAAAAGTTGGCAAGAAGCTGCCGCTCGCGGCCATAGCAAAGGAAAAAAAAGGCGCAATTTTTTTTAACACATTTCTGCAGCGCGCATCTCGCCAATTTAAACTCGCCACACGCATTCATGTTAAACATAGCAGAATTCGCACATTTCTGCATATGGAGAATAAAACTCTCCAAAAAAGCTACTTTTTATTAAACTCGCCAATTTTAAAATTCGCTGCTCTCTGCATAGGCCCCATTGTCTCTTAGTAATGTTAAAAATTCCATACACAAATAAGTATTTCATTAAACAAATGCAATGTAATGAACATGAATAGTGATTATGATGATAAATATAATAACTAACATATATAGTTGATTCACCGATGGTATATACATGTAATTATTTATTGAAAATATTTGTAGAAAATATTTAAAGTCCCACTCTGAATTTAACCCTTTAAGGATCAGGGTATCGAGAGCTTCTCTCTTTTAAAGGGCATTAATTCTATCACCTCCTTTGATGTGGGTTTTTATGTGTTCAATAGCAATGCATTTGAAATGGGTTAAAGATCCCCGCTGACATTCACTAAAATGTTTGGAGACTGGGTGGACTTGGTCTTTTTTTAGAATCAAACTCATATGCTCCAAAATCCAGAGTTTAAACATTCTGGTTGTTAATCCAACATATTTTTTATTGCACCCGCAAATGAGCATGTATATTACAAATTCTGTGTTACAGTTTATAAATTATAGAATATTGTATGATCTGCTATCCTCCATATTGCTAAAAGTTTTAGTCTTGAGCACATATTGGCATATCTTACAGAGCCCACAAGAAAAACATCCTACCAATTAAGGAAATAATTCCCTCTTAGTGATCTGTTTTGTATTCCTGACCATGCTTGGAGAGATAATATTTCCTAATGTTAATGATTTCTTAAAAACAAACTTAGGATTGGCTGCTGTCATATCTCTCAAGAGAGGATCAGTGGAAAGAATATTACAATGATTTTTGATAATGCATTTAATTGCATAAGCTTGGTTACTAAATTGGGTTATGAAATATGGAAGGTCCAGATCTGAAGTATTGTAAGCCTGTTTGACCTTACAATGTCTATTGGGGCTGGAGTGGTTGGAACCTATCAGGTCCTCCCTTTCTTGTATGTATGTATGTATATATGTCTTTATTTCTATAGCGCCATTAATGTACATAGCGCATCACAGCAGTAATACACTTGACAATCATATAAATAACAAATAGTACAAATAACAGATCATGGGAATAAGTGCTTCAGACATAAAAGTAACATAGAAGATGAGTCCTTGCTCCGAAGAGCACACAATCTAATTGGTGGGGAGAACGTACAAAAACAGTAGGAGGGCATTCAGGTAAGTGCGTCTGAAGGGGGCCAAGCTTTTTGTATCGTGTATAGTATTAGCCAAGGTGCTACTCATAGGCTTCTTTAAGCAAGTGTGTCTTAAGGTTGGATTTGAAGGTGGATAGAGAGGGTGCTAGTCGGGTATTGAGGGGAAGAGCATTCCAGAGGTGCGTGGCAGTCAGTGAGAAAGGTATAAGGCGGGAGAGGGCTTTAGATTCAAAGGGGGTAGAGAAAAGACATTCTTGAGCAGAATGCAAGAGTTGGGATGGTGCATAGCGAGAAATTAGGGCTGAGATGTAAGGAGGAGCAGAAGAGTCTAAAGCTTTAAAAGTGTGAAGGAGAATTGAGTTCGAAATGCGAGAATTGATAGGAAGCTAGGAGAGTGATTTCATCAGGGGAGACGCTGAGACAGATTTAGGAAAGAGTAGAGCAGGCCTGCACAACATACGGCCCACGGGCCACATGCGGCCAGCCGGGGCACCCCGTGCGGCCCGCAAAAGACCCCTTTCACCCCCCCCTTTCACCCCCTTCCCTGGTATGGAAAGAAGGAGCGTGCTCCAGCATTAAGTAGGAGTGCGCTCCAGCAGTGTCTGTGTGACTGCGTGCTCTCCCCTAACCCCCCTCCCCTCAGCCTGCTCCGTGCTCTAGCAGTGTAGCGGGACCCGGAACTTCCGGGTTTGCTACTAGAGCGCGCTTCCCTCATGCTTCACCCTGCCGCCATCTCTGTTGCCACCACCACCTCCTCCTCTGTTGCCGTCGCCATCACCTCTGCTACCGCCGCCATCATCAGGTAAGCATGGGGGGGGTTGTTCATTAATGCAGGGCATGACATGGGGGGGCTGCTCAAATGGGTGGGGGGCTGCTGACATGGGTGGGGGGACGCTGACATGGGGGGGGCTGATGAAATGAAATGGGCTGGGGAGCTGCTGACATGGGGGGGCTGTTGACATGGGTGGGGGGCTGCTGATATGGGTGGGGGCTGCTGATATGGGAGGGGGCTGCTGACATGGGAGGGCTGCTGAAATGGAATGGGCTGTGGGGGCTGCTGACATGGGGGGGATGCTGCTGACATGGGAGGGGGGCTGCTGACATGGAGGGGGATGCTGACATGGGGCGGGCTGCTGACATGGGGGGGCTGCTGACATGGGTGGGGGGCTGCTGACATGGGTGGGGGGCTGCTGACATGGGTGGGGGGCTGCTGACATGGATGGGGGCTGCTGAAATGGAATGGGCAGGGGAGCTGCTGACATGGGGGGGCTGTTGACATGGGTGGGGGGCTGCTGATATGGGTGGGGGCTGCTGATATGGGAGGGGGCTGCTGACATGGGAGGGCTGCTGAAATGGAATGGGCTGTGGGGGCTGCTGACATGGGGGGGATGCTGCTGACATGGGAGGGGGGCTGCTGACATGGAGGGGGCTGCTGACATGGGTGGGGGGCTGCTGACATGGGGGGCTGCTGACATGGGTGGGGGGCTGCTGACATGGATGGGGGGCTGCTGAAATGGAATGGGCTGGGGGGGGCGGCAGACATGGGGGTTCTGCTGACATGGGGGGCTGCTGACATGGGGGGGCTGCTGACCTGGGTGGGTTGGCTGCTGACATGGGTGGGGGCTGCTGACATGGGTGGGGGGCTGCTGACATGGGTGGGGGGCTGCTGACATGGGGGGGGGGCTGCTGAAATGGAATGGGCTGGGGGGGCTGCTGATATGAAATGGGCTGTGGGGATGCTGAAATGGGCAGTGAGGGCTGCTGAAATGGGCAGTGGGGGCTTCTGATACGGGCTGTGTGGGGCTGCTGATACGGGCTGTGGGGGGAGAGTGATGTAAGGGGCAGAGGGGATAGTGATGTGAGAGGCAGGGAGGGAGAGTGATGTGAGGTGCAGGGGGGAGAGCGATGTGAGGGGCAGGGGGGGTGATGTGAGGGGCAGGAGGGAGAGTGATGTGAGGTGCATGTGGGGGAGAGTGATATGAGGTGCAGGGGGGGGGGGAGAGTGATGTGAGGTGCAGGGGGGGAGAGTGATGTGAGGTGTAGGGGGGGAGAGTGATGTGAGGTGCAGGGGGGAGAGTGATGTGAGGTGCAGGGGGGAGAGTGATGTGAGGTGCAGGCGGAGAGTGATGTGAGGTGCAAGGGGGGAGAATGATGTGAGGTTCAGGGGGGGAGAGTGATGTGAGGTGCAGGGGGTATTGTGTGTTTGATGTGGAGGGGGAGTATTATGTATATGTGTCAGGGGGAGAGATGGGGGTATGAGAGATCGATGGGGAGTCTGTTTAAGATTGATGATGGGTTTTGGGGTAGATATGAGGATGATGATGATGAGAGGTGCTGGAGGAGAGATGGTGGTGGTGATGATGATGATGATGATGATGATGATGATGATGATGATGATGATGATGATGATGATGATGATGATGATGATGATTTTACCCGTGAGGCCCAATTTTTTTTTCCTTGGAGCAGTTCGGCCCTTCTCACTGTGCAAGTTGTGCAGGGCTGGAGTAGAGTGATTCTGGCAGCAGCGTTTAGGATAGATTGTAGGGGAGACAGATGAGAGGCAGGATGGCCCGACAGCAGGAGGTTACAGTAATCGAGACGGGAGAGAATGAGGGCCTGATTCAAAGTTTTAGCAGTCGAGTAACAGAGGAAAGGGGCGTTTCTTTACTCAATGCATTCAAATAAGCACCTTCCAAGGTTTTTTTTATTGTATCCTCTAGCGACAAAACGATTGGTCAATTCTAGAGATCTTAAATTAAAGTACTCAACGTTTGAACAATTTTGACGTAGTCTAATATATTGTCCAAAGGGTATGCATTTAAATAAGGCTTGATTATGACCACTGTTCGCATGCAATAGTGTATTACGTGATTGTTCCTTACGAAAAATATCCGTACTTTGTACTTTTTGATCAAGACCAACAGATAAATTGAGGTCAAGAAAATGAATGGGGTGGGAGTGGTTCTGTGAGGTGAAAACAAGATTCAATGTATTGTCATTGATGTACTGAATGAACAGCGTTAAATCCTCTACAGAACCACTCCAAATCAAAAGCAAATTGTCGATGTAACGACGGTAGAAATGAATAAAATGACAGCAATGGTTTCTATCTCCAAACACGTAGGACGCCTCCCATGGGTTTCATTTATATTTTTTACAATTTTGTGCGGAGGTCACTGTGTTTTGGGCTGTGCAAGCACTTATCAAAGTCACCACCATTCCTTAACTTTATTGTTCTCTGATAAGAGCAGGGAGGGATAAAAGCAAAGAAAACACTTGCTTGACACACTTACTTATAAAGAGGCCCCTAAGAAATTCACCTGAGTGACTATTTGGATTTATATTTTTAAGGAGATTATGTATGTCTTACAAAATTTTTCAATAAGGCTTTGCTAATGCTTGCATTAAATAATGCAGTAGCTTTAATGGGGTAATAATACATCTGTAGATGTTACAGAAGAATTGTTCTCAATATCTGTGTCTCTTCCATTCAGAAACATTCCATTTAAGAATAATTATTTTTGAGTAATCATCAGAATCTCTAAAAAACAACAACTTTTTTGTTGATTATATGTTAGTAGCTTTAAAATTACTAAAATCTTTTTCTAAAACCTCACATTTTTTTTAACTTTTCTCAAATTGCTTCAGTTATGCTTAACCTGTGCCAGAATCTGACTATCATCTTCAATAATTAAATGCATTCATTCAAGGGAACATCTATTCATTATGGATTTCCACCTACTGCAAAATAAACTTCAGTTTCACATTTGGGAAATACCTGTATTATAAGTCCCCATCTATCATATTAAATATAATAAAATGATCTAAACTAATTATGTTCCACCACATGCGTTTGATTACATAGAAGATCTATTAAAGCAGTCACTTCGTTATAAAAAAATCCTATCAGTATCTTTATTTGCAAATTAATAATCCTTCTCTGTTATAAAGTATTTTGATATTTTCTATTTTTTGTTTATGTATGTGTAAGGGAGTCCAAGGGTTAAACTCCCTTTACAGGGCAAGAGACCGAACTGAGGTGTTGGGTTTCCTGCAGCTGACATGTAAAACTCCTGAATGAACAGGTATATAAAGCAGGAAGTAGCTCATGTCAGTGTCCCTTATTGGAGTCTGTGAGGAGGATCACAGACAGAGTGCCCGCCAGCAGGGATCCAGGCTGGTTGACCAGAAGTCTTTGCCTGGCAACCGTGAGGAACCTACAGCCTCACCCAGCAGAGAAGCCTGTAGCAGAGGAGGGCAAAAAGACTTCCTTGGAGCAGCAGGACTTCACTGCCTGCATCTTAAGTGCCAGGAGATATCGGAGATGCCGGACAAGAACGCACAGTTAAGACTTTCTATATTGTTTCCTAAATATTGTTTCATGTGTTTTTGGACTGGGAACTGGCCTACCCAGCCAGTCAGATAGAAAGGGCCGGAGAAATGTTTATTTAGTCTCCAAACATGGAGTAGGTGTTTACTTTATGATTGTGTTTTTGCCTTAAGGGGACAGTAGCCCCAAAGTTTTGGTTGCTGTTTTGTGGCAAATAAAACCACTCCAATATTATGGTTTACCCAAAAGTGCATGTGTGGACTTGTATCTGACCTTGCCTACAGGCTGCTCTGTAATTGTATGATTACATTTTATTATTTTTGATACATTGCCAGCATGCCCAATGTTTTGAAGGTTTTCACCTTGTCTTTTGAGGCTTTTTTAAAGACTTTAGAGATGTATTTGATCATTTATTTTATGATATGATTATAAATACAGAAAACTAATCATGGGAATATTCGCAGGTTTGGAATCTGAAACTGGATCCCGGGAACACTTACATTCTGGGTTTTTACAGACCATGTGACTGTGAATATGAAGGCAATCTGAATACAAACCAAGAGAAAATATCAATTCCATTTTCCACTTGAATTAGATCTATTATCCCAGTGTTTTCCCCTCCATATATATGCTCCCCCACTTGCTGCTATTTTACTTTGGGGTAAAAGTGCAGATAGGAAAATAACTAAGCTATAGGCGGTGAACTTGAATACTGTTGCTGAATATATATATATATCCAAAGAATGACCTAGGCGCAAAACATGTGGAGAGGAGAAAAAGAAGGGAGGGAGAGAAAAAAAATATCATAGGGTAGTATGTCCAATCACAGATATCTAAAATTGGTGAGATATGCACTTACAGTGAGATAGAACTCTATGAGCCTTTCGTCCACCCCTGGGACATGGAACACAGCTTAAAGATGTATATATCAAGGGGAAAATCTCCCACACACTGACTCAGGATCCTCTGAGTAGTTGTATGTTAACCTGGACAGATGACTCCCGTCTCAGGGAAGAAACCCCATTGGGGAAAAAGGGAGAGAAACACAATATAGTGTAAAATCATTTCATATAGAAAAATAAGTAAAAATACCCTGTAGGTATTGCACTCACATGCTGAAATATATAGTCACGCCTTTTGAGAGTATTAAGCCTGAGTCTCTCACACTCAGTCCTCTGGAGTCTGTTACCGGCATCCACACACAGGTACTTCCGTGTTCCGTCGCGTGATCTCGTGAATGTGACGTCACCGCGATCTCGGCTTTCAGCTCTCATAGGCTCTGGTTTCGTAGTATACAGTCTAACGCTGTTCACTCTCTCACAGGCAATCTGTCCCTGTCCTTGCGCTCACCCTACGTGCTTCTCCAGTGTGGCTTCGTCATTACATTTTAATTTATGGTGGGTGAAAAAGGCAACAAAAAACCTCCACCGTTAGCATATAGCCAATAAAGAATATCACTTGTGAGCACACATGTCTTAGACAGGTTTCAACCATTGACTGCCTTTCAACCATTATCACCTAGCATACAGTGCTTCCACTGCAGCAAGGGATTCTGGAAAATGACATGCAAATGAGCACACAATGTGTTACCTTTTGCCTGGAATATCCACACACATGGAGCACATTTAAGCAGATGCATCGCAGTTCACACAGCTTTTAAGCACAGCTTTTAAGCACAGCATGGGACTAGCAAAGCAAGTCAAACCACTTACAGACATGTTTCAACCTTGATGGGTATCATCAGTGTGAGGTTGGTTTATACTTGCTTTGCAATATTTCTAGGCTGGGTAGGTTTACCATTACATTTAAAGTTATGGTGGGTGAAAAAGGCAACAATAAACCTCCACTGTTAGCATATAGCCAATAAAGAATATCACTTGTGAGCACATTCACATGTATTAGACAGGTCTGCACCCTGCCTTCCAACCATTATCACCTAGCATACAGAACCAAAGACAATAAAACATTATTACAATTTAAACTCCAGTGAAAGTGCCCACCCTTAGTAGCTGTCACTGGGTCAATGACACATACATTATGTTATTTTGTGAAATTGATGTTATTTATACATTTATAGATCTCGACCTGAAATATTTCCTATTGTTCAGCCCCAGCGGTACACCACAGTGTTAAATCAATCGATTACATTATGACTGTGCTTGGCATACAGATAGCCAATCATTTCCAGTTTTTTTTTTAACTCTGTTACATTACATTGATTTTGGGTAAAGTGGTTGGCATACAGAACCATCTGTCTTTCTATATTTCTATAGAATACAAGCCAATAATTCGTAAAGTAAAACACAAAAAGTTTTTAGAATCAAATTGAATACCAAAACTCAAGGGTAAGGCCTATCCTTCGTTAATCACAAAAGGCAAAGGTAATGCTGCACATCACAATGAAAAAAACAGTAGATACTTGCTGTTACCGGTGCTCCTGGAACAGGGGAGTTCCTGACAATGACAAGCTCCAAAGCAGACAAAAAATGAGAAGGTTCCAGGGCACTGCGGATTTTCAAAATAATTTATTGAACAGGCACTAGTGCCTGTTCAATAAATTCTTTTGAAAATCCGCAGTGCCCTGGAACCTTCTCCTTTTTTGTTTTTTTTTTCTATCCTTCGTTAAGACATTATTAAAACATTAAAATATCTATTCAGTGGATCTTTAAAAAATCACATTCCATTTATGTGATAAGATACAATTGATGGACAATTCACCGGGGTCATGGCACCAGACAGGAAAAAGGAATCAAAAAGCATATTAATTTCAGAGTCCGTAGACACAGCACAATACACAAAAATAGCATACACTCACCAAAACAAGGGTTACATTGGTGGAATACTAGCTGACTAGGTGCTGGACACTGCTTCAGAAGTCTTACCCAGGATGTCTTCCACATGCTAGGAGTCTATTGGTACCACTGTACCATAGGGATGCTAGTTGCATCCTAACAAGTTTCAAAGTCCCGCTCCTCTATGCAACTGAGCCTCGATCTGGGTGTCTATGGCAAAACCCTTGGAGTAACACACCAACTGTCTTCCAGACTGTGAGTTTCGAACTAATCTAATTAACTGTGATTGGAAGAGGTTTACATAGACCTTGGCCTCCATTTGAAACTATGGAGGAGGGCTGCCGACCAATCAGTGTACAAATGCGATGTCGCCCAATAAGGTCCATGGGAGGTTTTAGGAGAGTGGGAAATTCAACCTGACCACTGAGAAATGCTTCCGTTGGGGGGGGTCGCAGCTTCTTTTGTGCGCTAGCTTGCTAAGAACAGTAAAGTACCCACTCATCACACAGAGGATTCATTCGAATAACTTACATTATATATGCACGGGGGAAAGCACTGTTACAGAGCACACAGTAGCACACAAGTCAACCATTTTAGCCACAATAACATGTGAATACTTTGCCAACACCTGGGTTCCCATCTTGACAGTTAGGGACAATGAATGGGCTTAACCTTTAAAGCTGCAGTTCAAGCTGTCATTTAAAAAAAAAAAATACAGCTAAACCCCATTATAACGCGGTGCTCGGGGGCCACAGAATGAAACCGTGTTATAACCGGGATCGCGTTATAATCGTGAAATGGACGCTGCGCGAGGACTTACCCGGCATCTGCAGCTCTTTCCTCTCTGCAGCTCTCTCCTCTCCCTGCTTCATCAGGCTGCGTCCACGTGCATGTCCCACATCTACAAGGATTACATTTTTTTTTTATTATAACATTCAATGCTTACGGACACGCACACACACATACATACACACATCTCCCCCCTTCACTAATAATTTTACCATACCATGCACTTCACTTTTAAAATGTTCTAAAAAGGAAAAACCCCGTAACCTGGTATATATATATATTAAAGCTTATATATGAATATGAGGCAGTTCACCTTACCACGCCTAGTGAATCCATCTTGAATAATACAAATTCTAGTTTAAGGAAGTAATTATCATTTCATGATTTAAAAAATGTGTAGTCTGCTTACAACCAAAACAAACCACACTATGTGCAGCCAAACTGCCTGAAGCTTTAAAGAAACGACGTAATTCGCAGCTATCATATATCGGTGAAAGAGGATCCACCTAATAGATGCAGTAGCACTTACAGATGTAGCAGGCGTTATTGCACCTTAAATTAAAATGCAAGCATTTACCAAGCGGTGTTATTCCACAAGTCAACTTCTGGTCAAAAAATACATCTTACAGTCAATTCACTTAGTAAACATTGGCCATAATGTTTTTATTTTCTTCCTCAAATCTGTAAGTGCTAAACACACTTTGTCACAGCTAATTTGTACTCAGTGCCTCTGAGTCAGTTAACTGGATATCATTTTTCAGTAGTATGAGCAGAAATTCCACATTGTATAATTACATTTAAATTATTTCAATCTGCTTCATTGAACATTGCAAATTGTGTACAGTATTATTGCAAGAAAAGAAAGAACTTTAAAAGAACAGGGCAAGTATATCCAGTTCATGCAATGCTGATTTACTTGAATAATCTCATATTTACAGTATCTGTGTAATTTCTCTCCCAGTTTGCCAAACCCCATGCCATGCAAACAGATTAGTGTGAAATATTAAGCGCAAGTGAGTGAATAAAAAATGGTGAATGACCAATTTAAACAAATAAATTCAGTGCTAATTAGTGAATTAAGCACTCACAGATGATATTGGTGATGAATGTCTCAATCTCCTTGTCACCTCAAAGAAATGTGTTTAAGAGAAGACATGGCATAATAATGTTTTATTGCACAAAAGGCTTGGAGAGAAAAAAGTACACTCACATTCTCCCTGTCCTTTGACGCATTGACTGTTATAAGTGTAGCCAGGTCTCCCCAGCGCTACCGCACCCCCCTCACCTGACTGCCGATCGCGGGGGCCGCCGCGTCCAATGGCGGCTCCGTTCGGCAGTGGCAGGGGAGAGGGCGGTCAGGTCCCGGCTCGGGGGTTGCCGGGGATGCATGCGGCCGGTTGCCAAGGCCGCACGCGCATCTCAGGGCTCCCGGCGCTCCCGGAGCCGGGCGGATAGGTCGCCGCCATTGCGCTTCAACTCGCGCATGCGCAGTGAGTCCCCGGCGGCCCAGTTAGCTCGCGCATGCGCAGGGAGGCTGCGAGAGACAGGGCAGAGTCGCGCATGCGCAGGGAGAACCCTAGAGCCAGGGAACAGTTGCGTGAGGGCAGGGAAGGCGCAGGAGAGTCGCGCGAGAGTAGGGGAAGTTAGTGAGAGGTTGCGGCGGCCATTACAGGTTTGTGTAGGCAGAGGGAAGGCCCGCACGCGGCCTCAATGTTATTGTAGGGGCCTCGGGACTACAATTCCCATTAGGCATAGCGAGGCAGGCACCAGGTGCTTGATAGGAGCCAATAGGGCTGCAGGACTGCCCTGGAGGAAAGAGATACATTTTCCCGGGCTTTGCATGAGTCACGTCAGTTGGAGCAGCGGAGCTGAAGGGGAAGGAAGGATGCAGGGAGTGAGTGCAGCTCCTGCATCCTGATAGGTACCCTCACCCTCCAGGTAAGCCCCAACTCCCCACCAGGTTAGTGGGTAACTGATAAGGGACGGCCCTAGATAGGAAGGTCGCCCTTAGTGTGTGTAAGGTGCAGGTTTGGCAGTGCCACAGCGGAGAGGGCTGTGGGCACTGGCAAATAGACACAGTGTGTAAGCTGTGGATTGCTGCGGGATCCAGGTGGCTGTGTGTGTGTCGCTGCATGTGCTGGGCGCAGTGCGTGCAGTGTGTGTGAAGTGTGTGTGGATCCCTGCAGGCTAACAGTGTGAGCTGAGTGTTGGCTGCAGGTGCGTTAGGCTGTTAGGATTAGCAGTTACAGTTGAGACTGGGTAGCTAGGGGAAGGGGGGGCAGGTTAATGTTCCACAGGCCCTAGGAGTTTTCCCCAAGCCATCCCAGGTTGCGGTTCCTCAGGGACAGGCCCTAGGTTAGGGACCCTGTCATGTAGTGCCAAGGTTAGATAGGGATCAGCGGATGCTGCAGTTCCCATAAGGCGACGTGGGCTCAAGTCGGTGTTCAAAGATAAAGACTATCTCCCGGGTGGGATCACCCCTGGCGGACCCCAAGCAAAGATTCACAGCACCGGATCAGACGGGATCCAGGTCGACAGATCCTTTGAGAAGTAGTTGCAGGCCCGAGTGCAGGAGCACTCGGCAGGTACTCTACAAGTGCACCAACAGATCATAACATTCTATTAACACATAGTGGCAGCGCTGACCACGGGACAAGGGTTGGGCTGTGGGCACCGTGTGGGGATGTTATTCTGTTGTGATGGTACTAGAGATGATGTAATAGTTGTCCTTATTCGTGTTTGTTCATTCAGTAAACCTGTTATCCCTAATACTGGTGTATCTGGTTTCTGAGTGGGTTCCTATGTTAGGGTCATTCTACATTTCCCTAGAATCCTACATAGGTGGAGGCGCTGAAAGAAGATTCGTGCCAGAGGATTCACCCCAGGCTCTCATTAGCGGAGGCTCAGACCTCCTGTGAGCCTGACAGGTATACGCACCACACCGGTAACACCGCATGTTCTACTCACCCACACTACATATGAGATTGGGTGGGGTGGAATACCCGTTACATAAGGGTACATTCATACTAGTCTGGATCGCCCGAAAAGCTCAGCAAAGTGCAAGTTTGCGCTTCTTGTTTCCAATTGCATCATCCACACAGATTGAATAGTAGTGTAACACATTTTCCCTTGTTCTCATATTTACATTCTCAAGTAACAAACTTAGCCACACATTGTGATTTCATTTTGAACGTTAACTGCAGTTCATCTTATTCAATATTAAAGTTTGAAATTATTCCAATGAACTGAAATACCTGTATACTTCTATGATTAATACTGTGTATTTTAAAACAAAAATAGCTAAAATGAATGATTGAGAAATATTCTTAAATATGTAGAAATGGAAAACCATAATATCCAACGCCAATTGTCATCATGAAAAGCATTGGCTGCTTTGTTGGATTGACATCAGAAGGATAATCTATGCCATTGTCACAAAACCCAAGTTCAAGGGAGAGATTTCCCGATGGAGCAGCAGTAGATCTTTACATTTTCCTTTAGTTATAAGACATGATATACTGTCAGGCATTCTCTCAGGGGCTGTATTAATTCTGTATCTGTGTGACAGCTAGAACAATTTTACACCATCCAAACTTGGAAGTAACTGAGATACGAACGAGAAGGAAATTTACTTGATGCAATAAATCAAATATCTTTGACACTCTTATGAAAATGGTTCTGTTTTTTTCCACCCACTCTGTTTAATGGTACCATTTAAATCCCTGGAAATTGGGTCTTATACTGTATAGCTGCAAGGGAGCAGTATGATATCATAGGCATTACTGAAACATGTTGGGATGAAACTCATGACTGGGCAGTTCATTTAGAGGGTTATTCCTTTTTTCAGAATGATCGAACAAATAGAAGGGGAGGTGGAGTATGTTTATATGTTAAACCGGATCTAAAACCTATTATAAGGGACGATGTTTATGAAGGGAATGATGAAAATGTAGAGACCTTGTGGATAGAAATTAGCAGTGTTTGTAGGGATATGCAATAAACCACCAAATATCTGTGAGATTGAGGAAGCTAAAATACTTTTGCAAATGGAGAAGGCATCAAAACTGGGTCATGTTTGAATAATGGGGGATTTTAACTATCCAGACATATACTGGGGTAATGAGATTAGCATTACAACAAAAGGAAACAGGTTTTTGGTGGGTTCTTAAAGACAATTATATGACCCAAATTATTGAGGAACCAACAAGGAGAGGGGCAGTACTGGATTTGGTATTATCAAACAATATAGAAGTAATAACAAATATTTAAGTCCTGGAACATTTGGGTAACAGTGATCATAACATGGTCTCATTTGAAATAAATGATCAAAAAAAAGATTACTTGGGTTCAACAAAGACCTTTAACTTTAGAAAGGCAGATTTTAATAAACTGAGGTCTAATCTGCAAGTAATACACTGGGATGATGTTTTTGCAGGGAAAATTTAGAAGATAAATGGGCAGCCTTTAAAACATTGTTAGAAAAGCACACTTCTAAGTTTATACCCTTGGGTAATAAGTATAAAAGAAATAAGTCAAAACCAATGTGGCTAAATAAACAGGTAGGGGAGGAAATGGACAAGAAGTGGAAGGTGTTTAGATTCCTTAAGTCAGAAGGGACGGAGACATCGTATCAGAATTATAAGGAATGTAAGAAAAGTTGCAAAGGGCAATCAAATTAGCAAAATGGATAATGAAAAAAGGCTTGCAATAGAAAGTAAGATCAACCCTAAGAAGTTCTTTAAGTACCTTAATAACAAAAAAAATGAGAAAAGAAAATATGGGACCCTTTCAGTGTGAGATGGGTAGGCAGATTATTGGAGATTTCCACACCTTCTTTAGTTCAAATTTTTTACTTACTCGGTCTGTAATTTCACTGCATCTTTTGCCAAGCAAAAGAATATGTCAAAAATATCTTTAACTAGATACAGATAGTCATGCCAAGAACTAAAAATCTTTGAACACATATTTAATATGTGCTTCAGACCTCGTGCTTGGATTCTGGGAGGGATGGAGGCGGAATAAGTAAATATAATAACGTTTTTAGAAAAAATAAATAAAGAATACTATGCTATAAAAAAGACTATTGTGGTATTCATGAAACCCCAATAAGGGATGTCGGAGCTTTATCAGCATTAACTGCCATTGACTTGAATGTCATGTAACTCAGAATTTTAATTTCCCCTTCACAAAGATATAGGGGGAATTCACTGAGTTCTTAATGGCTGTTCATCAAACTAAAATTTCCCTTTTTGGAGCTTTGTGAATCACTCCCCCCTTATATTTTTGTGAATGGATAAACACCTCACACTGTCACTTAGGATATGATAACAGGTTTGGTGTATTAAATGTGAAGATACCAAGTAATGTTCATATTTTTGTCATCCGTAAACAAGTAAATTAAATAAATTAATAGATACATGCAAACATACATTAAAAAAATTATTCTTCTAAAGTTTATGTATGCTGATATGCCAGAGGGATGTAGTCCTATAACCTTGCAAGGGCAGATATACACGTTAATCATCACAATTAGAAATCCTAACATAAATACCGAGTTGACAACTCATTTTCTATGGACAAGATATTAATGAGACACTCAAATTTAATTTATTGAAATAGAACAGGTTAGATATACATTAGTTTTACAGAGTGAGATTTTCTGGATTCAGACATTGGGAGTAATGTTACAATTTGGTGTAAATGAGTACAGTATATAACTGGGGCCCATGGAGGTATTTTGTATATGCTAATTGTAAATATATTTATTATTTTTTTGCCAGGCTTATTTAATGATTGCCATTTACTGACATTTTTATAACTGCTAAACGTAAAAACTCAGTAGACAACCACTTTTTTTTTTTTTTTTTTTTTTTTTTACATATTTTAGGAGAAGGAACGGCTCAGTGAGTCAAGACACTGACTGTGGCACTGAGTTTGAAGCAGGGAAACCTGGTTAAATTCCTTGTGTCAGCTCCTTGTGATCTTGGGCAAGTCAATTTATCTCCCTTTGACTCAGACACCAAAAACATAGATTGTAAGCTGGGCAGGGACTGTGTCTGCAAAATTTCTCTGGAAAGCGCTATGTAAAACTATGTAAAAGCGCTATACAAGAACAATTATTATTTGTAAACAAATAAGATTATGGTCAATGAAATGCTAAAAAGGGAACAAATATCCACACTTCAGTGCTTCAGAGCAAAACTTGATACAAAGTCTAACGATTCTTCAAAGAGGATAATGGATAATAAATATATATAATGTAAAGGATATGTACTTCCTATGCATCTCTTGATTGCAGTGGTAAGGAGTATGTATCACCACAAAATCCAGAGGGAGCACGATCAGAGCCAAAGAAGAAAAAATAATATAGTGCACTCTGGTATAAGTTGGTTTATGAGTGGAATCTTGGCTCATATACAGTAGGGGTTCTACTTAAAGTGTGTAAGTCTCAATGGAGCCTATCTCCATGCTGTGGTAGTGGTGTTTCTTCATATTTTGATGTTATAAGTTTTCCTTCAGGAAGAAAGAGTAAGAGCAGACATAGTGAAGATCAGATGAATCAAATTTATGTTAAAAGCATGTACACAACATACTCATATTTTGTAACTGAATAAAATGCACATCACAATAGATGAGTTAGACTGGAGGTGTTACTGGAGAAATTTTCATGGAGTCTGTGACTCTCTGTTTCTCCATTCAATTTGAGCTGGTCACGGCATCTCTCCGCTGGTATCCCTCCAGGACTGATTTAGCGGGCTTCTCGGCGTACTATGTTACTTCCACGAGATCTTGTTCGCATCACTTCCGGTACACTGAGATTGCGTCACTTCCGGGTTTTGCTCAGGTAGTGTCTTGACTCCAGCGATACAACCTCTGTCCCTCTGGAAATCTCGGCTGAGAATCTCAACGCGTTTCACAGTTAACACTGGTTCATCAGAAGAAAGTCGAGTAATTTCATCCAATCTTATACTCACTATATTTAATATTATTTTAGTCACTTGAACACTGATTATCACTCAATTACCTATTTTTATACACTGTGTGAAAGAGCCATCCAGTATCACATTTGGTGTCAGTAAGTAGTATGTAGTCAATACTTCACATGCCACGAGACCTCATAAAAAAAAGGCACATTGAGCCAATGTGTACAGCCTAAACATCATTTGCACAGCCTACAGAGGGAATAGGGACAAAACCCACACATGGCTAACACCAATCACTGAGCATCCCCGGGTGCAGGTAAGTCCCCTCCTACTTAGATAATGGGCAAATGCAGAGTCAGCATAGAGTGCAGGCAATGGAGCATAATATGGAAGGCTAGGAAGAAACTACTCACAGGTGAAATCCAGAGGTAGCTCAGCAGCGTGCACCCGTTGATAATGGAAGCAGTAATGAAAGTGAAAAAATGGAGAGCACAGCACCAAACGAAGCAGCCAGACTTGACTAAATCCAAATATTATTTATTAGGCCAATGCCTTAAGTAAAAATGGACAATGAATCCTCGGATGCGTTTCGCACCAAACACAGGTGCTTTGTCAATGAGTAAAGGTGCAGCGCATACAACAGCTTTAAATAGTACCGTCAACCTTAAGTACTTTCCCCAGCTCAGGAATCAGCAGCAATGAACCGGTACCAGGTACACACGTGAGGAACATGAATCAGAAAAGATAAAAAAAAAAAAGAGAGTTAACCCATGTAGGTAAAAAATGTGTGATAACAAATAGTCGGTATCTAAATAGAATAAATAAAACACATATATGATACAATTAAATCCACAAACATTGTCCTGCTACAAAAACTGCTAACATGGATAAACAAAAAATTAAATGTATAAGCATATGAGACAGGGTAAGTACTTTACTTTACTCGTTGACAAAGCACCCATGTTTTTTGCGAAACGCGTCCAAGGATTTGTTGTCCTTTTTTACTTATGACATTGGCCTAATAAATAATATTTTTATTTAGTCAAGTCTGGCTGCTTCGTTTGGTGCTGTGCTTTGCATTTTTTCATTTTAAATGCTAAAACATACTGTATACTGACAAGACCTTTTATTAAATTACATTAATCACCCTATTATTGTAGTCCTGCTAACCACTTACAGTGCTTTAAGGTCCATAAAGTATATCAGTTTACATGAACTTGTTCAGGAAAAGATATACTCAATCTTTCTTTTACTGATTACTTATATTATTACTCATCAGGTTATGGGAAGAGCACTGTGTGGACTTAAAACATAAGCAGTCTCTCGCCCATGTAGACAGCAAGTGATTTACAAAGGTCACCAGAATCACTGCAGCAAATAATTTCAAAATGTCATTACCACTTAAAAATCCCATGCATACCTGTAAATCAACCCAATTTATTGCAAAACCTTACATAATTTTACCAAATTCCTTTGAAGTCTAATTTTCACTGTTGCATATACTGTATGCTCATAAAAGCTAGTTAAATCCATAACCAAGAAAAATCCAATTAATTAAACCTAGATGTTAATGAATTAGCAAATTGTTGATGAATCAGTTGGGTCAAAATTCTTTACCATGCCCCAATATTTAAAAACAAAAATCATATTAAACTGTAGTGGAACTATACAGAGCACCCATGCTATGCATAGTGTTAATTGCACATAAAACAATACAAATATTGTGAGTAATACAAATGGTCTTTAAGTGCCATAGGCTAGCTTCATTAGATTAATGAGCCAATGACTCTTACTTTGATGCTTTTCTAATTATGCATGAGGCGCCATTTCTTTCAAAAGAAAGACATCTAATTTATTAGATACAAAATGTCATATATAGGTCATTGACAGCCATGAAGATCATTGCTGATTCAGACTAGTCTTCAAGCTAAATTATTACTCCTTTGTGATTCGCAGCAAATGTCATTATTTAAGCAATAAGGGCACCAGGAACCAGGAGGAGAATTCTAGCAATATTTTAAAAAATCACACATTTCTTTTTCCACATACAGTACATAGTGTCATATTTCCAATTTTAAACAGATAAAAACACATCTCTTGGAGTTGAACATATTAAAAAATATCTTTATACTATGCACTGTATTTAAATGTTGTTATAGTGGGTACAGTATGTCATTTTAAAAAAAACCTGAAATTAAAGAGTTGAAAAAACTATATTGTTGTGAACTAAACCAGGATGCAGCATTTTGGGTAGAAGTAGTGAGTAGTGACCTAATGAACCCTTCTGACAACCTCACCCAGAGTAGTTGGAAACAAGTATTTACACATTACAAATAAAGAAGAAAGAGATTCCCGATAGACTGGCACTCAAATTTACCTTTAATACACATTAACATATAAAATGTAATAAAAATATAAAGCGCGTGTAGCACCCTTGAGGATATCCTATGTTGTTTAATTAGGTTAATGATTCCTAGAGGGTTGATCCTGGTCTTAGATTAATGTTGCAATAGTCAGGATGCCAATGTTGCAAAAAAAATAAGGCAGGTGCTTAGCCACTTCCAGTTTCTAGAACATGCTGGAAGGGTCGTCTGATAGAGGGTAACTCAGCATAAGCTAAGTTTTCCCTTATTCTGCCCAGTTACAGGGGTAAGGACAGTGATATCATTTGGGGTAAATAAGTAAGGGATGGAACATTCCACCCTCAGATCTTAGTGGGCCCATGTGAGTGAGATCTCGAGTGCTAGTCAATTTTACAATTAAGGGTAAGCACATGTATTTCTTGTTTTCTAGTTAGGAAAATATTCCAGGGAAGGGGCTCTATAAGAAACATTTTGGTATCGGTCCCTTACCATAGCAGAACAGTGGGTTCTTCGTTACAGGTACTCACTAAGGAGACCTGGAGGAGTTGCTGGGGAATTATTAGGGAAGGCTCTGGTTCTATTCCCAGCAACATGGTGGAAGACTTGAAAAAGAGTTGCCCTGCTTACAAGTCTCATTGTTGAGGAAACCCCAGCTCATTTGTCTGATCTGTAACAAGAAGCTGACCTTTGTATTTGCATGAAAACCGTTCCTGTTGATGCGTAAGGTTTGTTCAACCCTGTTGAAATAAACCAAAAGAAAAGTTCCAGGCACCCTCTATTATTGCTCACAATACCAGCCCTGCATGAATTCCAGCACCCTGAGAATTCAGGTAAAAGAACCGCTTAGGATCACCTGCACCACTATATGACATTAGGATGCTTCAGTGTAGTCCTATTCTATTGGCTGGGGGTAGAGGTGTTACATGTGGATGGATAAATACACAGGATAAACACCTACATATGTAAACACACTCCCTCAAAATCACCCATGGCATAAGGGCAAAATAAAGGCACAAAACGTCTGCAGGCACAGTGGTATATATACAATTACATTTCAGATTTGCAAACCTAAAGAAGGTCTATAGAACCCTCTAATATGATGACCCTGCCCTACTAGTAACGGCACATATGGTAATCGTTATCCTACAGTGTAAACATATATTCATGACCCCATTATGCTATATATGGTAAGCAAACTGGAATGACAAAAAAAGAGTAATACTCATTGTACCTACAATAGCTCATACTTAAGTATCAAGGTGTTAGGGACTGCAGCTGCAAAATAAAAAAATATATAAATATATGTGGCTCAAAAATGTGTACTGAGCACATCAAGATTTGCGGACAATTGTCTCAGTTCCACTGCGAGGGGAAAAGGACTCCTGAACTGATGTGTAAGTCCAGGGAATTCATAGGCGTCCAAAAATTGGAAGAAGCAGAGACAATGGGGTGTGCATTCTCAAATTGAATTTAGAGAGTCTCCTTCTCGTGTACACCAACAAGTCACACCATACTTTCTATATTGAAGTGTCACTGGTGTGATGTCACCCGACATGCGTTTCACACGATAAGTGCTTCTTCCCCCGAATTGTGTATTAAAGGTAAATTTGAGTGCCAGTCAATCGTGAATCTCTTTCTTCTTTTTCTGTAATTTGGTTTGTTTTGAGCCAGTTGGGGCAAACACATTTATTAGGGGTTTAGGACTTACACGGTTACCTACCATGAGGAGACGCCAAACAGATAACTGTTCTTGTGGATAAGGAGACAAAATAAACAAATTGTAATACATTTTTTTTATATAATTGTATTATTCTGAAATCACTTTGTTCTTTTTCTGAAAATCAACATTTAAATTGAATAACATATATGATAAATACATAGATAATAAACAGAGTGCCACACCAAAGTGTCTAATGTCTATTCAGGTGGTGCTCAGCGTCTTTGTCCCCTTATCTCAGGGTGCTGGAATCTGTGCAGGCTAGTATCATAAGCAAATAATAGAAGGGTGCAAGGATCTTTTCTGTAACTTTATTCACTTAAACCATTAACAAACTTCTTCCTTTTAGGTGCTCAGGCAGAATCCCCCAAAGAAGCACATTTCTTTCACTTTGTGGTCAGTGTAAGGTTAAAACTGTCTTCTGACAGCTCTGGAATTGATAAGGTAAAACAGAATACGCTGGCCTTGCTATTTTCACAGGAGGCTATTGTAAATAGCTTTTAGACCAACTGTTTTGTGCCTGTCATATGTTGTTAAAACAAGGCTACAGAGGATAGGGCTAGGAGAAAACACTAGGGTTAGGGAGTGATCACAAAACCACACCAATTGAAACGAAGTAATGGGTGAATATATGGTAATCAAAAAAGTGGGTGCAAACTGTGAACTGAAAAGTGAATCAGAAAAAGGGAGGGAAGGAATAACTGAAAAGTGAATCAGAAATTCATCCTATCACTACCTCCAAGCCTGACACATTGAGCAGTATATTACTATGGGGGAGTATATACAACCTAATTTTTGCAATTATACTCTGCACAAAATATTTCCATAAGGTACGATAGACCCTTACCCACCATTAACTGATTATTATCTGTCACATATTCAATAACACCCTTTTTACTTGCCAACATCTAGGGTATGAGCTTTTTAAGATTATTTACTATCTATACATCCAAAGCTCTATATGTACCCTTTATGGCTTAGATGTATATCATGGGCATTTCCAACTATATTGGATGAGGACAGATCGATTGAACAATCAAAATCACACTGTGTATTAATAAGGCTAAATATTTCTAAGTGCCCACGCATGCGCGATATGAACATTTTCATTTATTATTTTTGATGAAATTTTCTAAGTCCCGACGCATGCGCAATGCGCGTGACCACAGACGGCAGCAAGCCATATAATTTTGGAGTCCGAACGCATTCGCAACATGCCTGGACTATGGCAGTATTGTTGCCTTAGTCTCTTACACATGCGCGGTTATATGAGTTACTTTGGAGCCTCCGTGCATGCGCAGTTGCGCGGGCATCGGGCTAGAGCCTTTATGTCTTCGCGCATGCGCAGTGCATAGACTCCGATTTAGCAACTTTTACTCTAAGTGCCCACGCATACGCAATATGCTCTATTTTTGGTTTGTTGGATTCTCAGAGTCCGCGCGCATGCGCATTGGACTCTAATTTCGCCGATCAATACCACACTACTATAGAAGCCTAAAAAACGCTCGAATCAACATACAAATTCAGCACTATTGTTGTTGAATGTGTGGGAACTGACACAGATGTTTAAATCAGCATTTTTGAAGTTTGATGGGTTTAGTTTGGTAACTGACCAACTGCGCATGTGCAACAGCTGGCAATTGTTCAATCTGCAATCAAGGTACTGCTTGGGTATATAAGGGTTCATTCTTCCTCCCCCCAGCAAATTTGTCCCTGAGGAAGCTCCTTTGCTTGAGGGAAACGCGCGTTGGACGCGCAATGTTGTCAGTCTCCTACTTGGAGCTGCTTTTATGTAGTGTTCTGTAGTCTCCTGGCTCTATCTATGTAGATCTAAATTGGTTACTTCTACTAACACTCAGTGTGAAAACCTTCCTGCTTTCTACATGACATGTTCATTTGGAGTGTGCTGTATAATGATTCACTGACCAAAATGCTGTGAACAATTGCTTCACTATGCTGTGAATCATTTACCCTCCATTATCACACTATCAGTTGCACTTCTATATTTAGTGGATGGTATTACACCCTTAAACTAACATCCCTTAGTGCTCTGTGGTTTATAAGTCCAAGCAGGATTGCAGTATTTTCGCGATACAATCATTCACTGAGTCTGTTAGTCATATTTATATATATACATATACCTGGTCTCATAGGTGCCCCAGAGGGGTTTATACCCTGACTATTAGCATCTTGTGTCCTGCTATCTCAAATACAATTTGCTGTTTGAGACTATTCCAACGCACATTCACTGACACGGACGCTTGGTCTTGATAATTTAATTTATTTTTAATGCACAATACACGACGATTTGGTAACATATGTTTTATGTAAATATATTAAAAGTTAAATTTTAAATCAAGTAGGAGTGCAGTATAGTGAATTCTTTTAGGAGACACATCCACTTTGTGTTTTCCTTCCCTCCCTTTTTCAGAGGATAGGGCTGCCTTATAAGTCACCATTGTATATTCCTCTTGCTCAGCAGTTAAATGTTTTAAGCGCTACAGAAAAGGCATTATGTGAAGGTTACATGTAAATTTAGATGTGTACCCATATTTGTAACAGATGACAACTGTATTTTTGTCCCTGCCTTATGTATAAAAACTGCTTTGTGAACCATTAAAACTCAGTTGTGGGAATTCAACTACGAGCCTCCTTGAATTCGTACAGTTCCGAGCTCGTATGCTATACTATTTGAAAGAATCCCATATCTGTTGCGTTTCAGTAGCTCCCGGGAGAAGTTATGTTTTGCTTGCCCTAGAAGGACCTGATCTGTAGAGACCTAACAGTCAGTGTACATGGCAATCCATTGAGTAGCTGCTGGCCATTCCCACCTCCACTGAGACCTATTGGCATGGTGCCCTCTTGCATGAGAATTCAAACCCTATGACCCTAACAGAGCTATTTAGATTCTTACCCACAGAATTGAGGGGTATCTGGTAATCTATAATTATATCATATCTGGATGATACTCTGAATTCCTTGCTTAAGATCCTCATATAGAGTACGTTGCCATCCCCTTTTAATGGTAGGATACACCTTAGGGCCCTAGGGCGCCCTATTCTTTAGGAGTGACCCTTTCCCTGACTTGAAAATAACAAAGTGATCCTACTACTAACACTGCAGACTAACATGACTCACACTATATACAGCAAGATTCCCCATCTCTGTCTCCTACTGATCCTAGAATATTCCTTCCAAAATAAATACCCAGTAGTGACATCACTACTCACCATGACTACTATGGGAGGGGTTTGATATGTTACTGAGTATCATTACTTAGTGACATCCATAGGTACCTTCCAGGTGGTAGGTGTGGCTAAGTTATGACTCTATGTGATGGATAGAGGCGATACACTGTAGCTATACCTGCAGTTAACCCTCTAGGGCCCTTAAGTAAAGTAGGATTCCCACAGGAGTGCTACATATATAATGGCAAATTTATTTAAAGATTGGCTAGTTGACAGGATCCAAGCTATCTGAAAGAGCTTCTAGGTCCCTACACTCCCATCCGCTCACTTTGGTCTGTAGATGAAGGACCTAACAGTTCCCAGATTCTCCTTGACTTTCTTTGAGGCCTGAACTTTTAGCCATGCTTATCCCACTTTTTGGAACAGTCTGACCCTTCTCTGGAAATTGATAAAAATAGGCTCAAGAACTAAATTTTTACCCAGGCATTTAATTATTGTACCACAACCTGTCAGGATTTAATAGCTACAGTGCCTTCTCATCCTGTATTATATCTTTCCTTGTGTTTGGTCTCTTTTATAACCTTAATTGTCTTCTTCTTTTTCCATTTTTGTAACTGTGAAGCGCTTTGACCCATTGGGAGAAAAGTGCTACTGTATATACATAAAATCATTGTTATGAAGTTATTATAGAAATTATTTTATGGCGGGATGTGAGTAATTTAAATATACTTTTCATATATCATTATCATATCTCCCAGGTATCTAAGGAGTGCTCCTATTTGAGCCCAGATTTCTCTCCATATATTATTTGGAGGGAGGTTTGAGGTGATATATATACAATTTGAGACTCAAGTAAATTAGGTTTCTCTTTCTCAGCAAAAGCCATATTTCAGGGATTTGAATCCACAAACGGATTTGTATGAATCAGATTTAAGTTAAAATCCAATAGTGGATTCCACAATGCAGTAGCTGGGCATGGCGGATTCAGATGTAACCAGTAGGAATTTTTAATGCCCAATGCATTTTACGATTTCCGTGTGAGGATCGGATTTTGGTAAAACCAATACTGAATATCTGCAGATCGTATTTCAAAGTTTTGCACATCTCTATGTATATCAACCCAATATATAATGTCTGTTTCTGAAAAAGGGAGCAGGGTAGCTATACTGGCTGAAAGCTGTAGGAATTCTGGGTCAGATGGGCTAGTAGAGTGTAGCTTGTAGGCAAGCAGTCACAGACACGGTGATGGACAGGAAAGATAGATAGACAGAGAGAGAGGGAGAGAGACATTGTGCAGCAGATACTAGTACTACTCAAAAAATAAAATACCACACAAGTAGTACCAGTACAGTGTGTGTACTAGATTAGTAATATCCTGACTCTGAGAACCAGAGATAGATATGAAGTTCCTTTACATGCAATGAAGAAAACAAAACTATTGCACTACTGGTTTTGAGTACATATAGTGTACTATATAACTTTATCAAGTGATGAATTCGTACTCCTGGCTCGACCTATCTGTGACAACCCGAGGCAAATCTGCACTAAAGGCTCTCCCTATGGATTCCCCTTGAAACCCTGACATATTACAAGGGATTTTAAAAGAATGAGGCGACGACCAAAAGTAAGATGAAATTAGAAACTTTGTACAGTAGGAGCAATGTGGAGAAGACAGGCTAACAACCATAGTATCTGGAAGATATTTATTTAACCCATAGTGTATCCATGTAAATACTTTATATATCCTTTATAGTATTCACATTCAATGAATTATAGAGATTTCCAGTTTGCCAAGTCAGCTTCTTCATACTCTGTCCAATTAAACAATACCCCTTATAGCTCCCAGTCAAATCTATCTCCCAATACACCTTTTTGAACATAAATCTTGACTGAATGCTAGTTTTATATGAAGCCATCATCATTTAAAAACAAACAAAAAAAACCACATTGGGATTAAGACATACAGTACATACGGTACATACTTTGTTAAATTGCATAAATTGTATCTCTGAGATGTAATGATTCCTAAGATCTCTAGTTTAGATATTTATTAAGTAAATAGGTTCCGTAGCATGATCCTTACCAAAAATATTGATTTTCCAGGATCAAAGGCTACAAGTTCAATTACATGCACGCTCATCACTCATTTAGCATTTTATTTTATGTAATTTCATAGTGGTATTCTATCATAGTGTAGCCTTGACCCCTGATTCACCCTGAGAAATGGGAGGTTGCGCTTGCAAAGAGTAGTTGCAGAGCCCGCGAAGGAGGAGAGTACAATTTGGCGGGAGAGGAGCAGTCCCTTGACCAAGCAGCTCTACGGGGAGGGTCAGGTGTGAGCGGTTAGCCTATGGGAGGAGGAGTTGCCAGACATATAGGCAGACGTTGCGCGCACGTGGAGAGAGAGCTTCGTGGAGAGACGAAGAGACGGAGATACTGCACTGGGAGGTTGTACTCCCAGGCACAGGCCAGGTGCCCCCGGCCCAGTTAGCCCTGAGTCACCGTAGAGACAAGCTGAGCTAGGGAAACCCTTAGTAAGGGTTTTACCCCCAACTAGTAGTATTGTTCGGGACTATTCTGTCTAGAAGGAGATCGGACTCAGACCCCATAGCATGGCCAGAGTTCGAGAAGAAGCGCCCCGGATTCAGCAAGGGCAAGAGCGTAGTGCCCTCAGAGACTCTTTTCGAAGAATCGTAGTAGTTCCGAGCACCGGAGAGCTCGGTAGGTATTACATCAAGTGCACCAATTCTACCTTTCAATCACCTAAGACATAGTGGCTGCGCAGTCACCCATACACATACATATGACCTGTGGGAACGGGAGAACTGATTAGCGTATCTGGACACGGGGTGGGATCACCCGGTGGCAGGATTGGGGAAAGTGTTGTTGGCGTCCGCCGAGGCGCAAGTTATTGTTGGCGTCCGCCGAGGCGCAAGTCATTGTTGGCATCCGCCGAGGCGCAAGAATGTTGACGTCCTCCATGGCATGTTAAATGATGTGTACCAGCATACCGGAATGTCATGGCATGTAATGTATCGTAAGGTTAATCTATCAGTAAACGAGATTGGTTTTAGAACATGGTCGTGTAAGAGTAATTCTTTTATAGACGTCCTGCGAAGACTTACTCCCCCTTTGGCGGGATCTGTCTCAGGTGGAGGCGCTGCACTGAACCTATATATATATATATATTGTATGCACCCCAGGCTCTCCGTGGCAGAGGCTCATGCCCTGTGAGCCAGCAGGTAACACAGCACAGAGTAACAACTTGCCAGTGATAGGAAGCAGGGTTACAATAGTTTTACTGATTTATGAACGTACTTCTAAAAGAATGTAGTATATGTAATAGTGTTAAGGCAGCTGATAAGGCACTCAGGGAATGTTTGTTTTTATTTTGAAAATGTTTTCTGACTGTTCCCTTTAACTCTTTATCTAAACATTACTTTAAAGATGCAACTTTTATTGTTTTGGACGAGCTGAAAATATAAGTTTAACTTTGGTTCTTTTGCTTAACTGATTTCCAAACCTTTTTTGATTTGACAGCAGGAGAATTCGACAAAGGGCTGCTGCCCGAAACGTGTTAGAGTACTGACCTGCCACTGTACCCTGATGTCTACCATGGATTAAAGTGCTTTTAACTCTACATTTGTTGGTGTCTATCCCCCAATCTTATTGCTGTGATCCGCTTTATTTCCTTGTGGAATTCTCCTGCTGTCTTGTACATCAAGCGTGAAGCACGCCGACGGATCAATTGCCTCAGAACTGTGAGTACTCCTCTCCTTCATACAAAGGATTGGGGGATTATGATTGTGATATGAGTGCCATTCTCCAGGGTGACGACAAACCATAGTGGTGTTCATACAGAGATTTGTTTGATAACATCATACTCTAGTATTGGAGTCCATACACCACATGTCCCCACATAAAGGAGGTTAAAAAGGAACTCAGGACCTCATGAATCTCACGAGGCTGGTTGTTCCCCAAGCTTATGACTAGCACCCCTCAAGATATGATTGCACTATAGTGTCTCATTATTGCTGAGCACCGAATTTTGGAATTCTTCCTATCTTTGCCTTTTTTGATTTGATATTGGATGCTGGAGTAGAGAAGTTAGGTTATAAATTAAATCCTTCTGAGTAGATTATCTGAGATTTTTAGCCTCAAGTCTATGGGGCCTATGCACTAAAGGTTCATAAAAAAAAATCGCCGGGCCTTTTAAATCACCGTTTTTAGGAGCGTTGCTATCACGGTATTCAGAAAGCCTTGATTACCTGTCATAGCAAAATTCACAAAATGGGCGATTTGCCGTGATGTGATGAACGACCCTCTGAAAAGGCCTTACCCGGCGAGTTGTATCTGCTGCAGAGAGAGCTGCTCTGTGAGAGCCGTCTCTCCCTGTGCAAATCTCGGCTGAAATTTATGTGTATACATTTTAATTTTGTTAATAGTTTAGATGAGCAGGGGGTCTCCTGAGCTAAACCGCATTGGTTTCAGCCTCGGGGACCCCCTACTTTCCGAGATACAGGCCCCGTTACGGGGTGCCGGTATCTGCTATGCATTTAAATGTCCGCGTGACCATGGCAATAAAATACATAGGAGATACCGGCAACCCATAACGGGGCCTGTATCTCGGGAAGTAGGGGGTCCCCGAGGCTATCTGCTATGGTAATGAAGTTTACTGTAAATGCATTTTTATTGCATAGGATTCATGCTAGGGGTCTCTGGTGCTAATATTAATGGATAAAGTCCCATCTCGCCGCTTCTCTGCAGGTTTTCAACACCTTCACGCCAACTTTTTCTGGTGTGAGGATTTTTTGATAAAATCACCATTCTAAAGCGGTGATAGGCGTTAATAGCCTAATCCCTGCTACTAGAATTGCGCGAGTTTATGAACATGCCGAAAAGCAGCGATAAGTGGCTTATCACCGCTGCCTCTGTGATTTTTTTTATGAGCAATTTTTTTGGGGCGATTCAGTCTTTTATCACCCACTTAACACCACTTACTGAATAGCAGTAGGTATTTTGGGCGATAAGTGCTTGATACGTGGCTTATGAATGCTTACTGCATAGGCCCCTATATATCTTTAATGCCTATCATAAGTGTATGGGTAATGTGGTATATTGGTGCATCACCACAGTAAGCTCACCAAAACATAAGTCTCATTGAATGAATCCAGAATTCAGGAACAATAACATGATGACAGGAATGAACTTCCCAGGGTGAGAATAGGGACCTGGTGGTGCCCACACAGCTACCCCAATATATGGCCTCCAATATACATTAATTCACCACTGGGGTATGGCATGAAACAGTCCAGCAATAGAAAGGTAACGACAGAGGGGCTGATGCCCTTTACCTGACTAGTTATGTTCCAGATGAGTGGATTCTTCGGCGTGCAATCCTTAGAAGAAGAATCCAGGTAGGTAGAAGAGAGAAGGAGCACAGCTCACAGCATCCAAAATACAAAAATAAGGGCAACTCCAGACATGGGAAAAAATATATTAACCTTTAATAATCAGTTTGGCAATGGTATAGAATCACGCACCAACGCGTTTCATCCCGCAGGACTTTCTCAAGGTGTAGGGAGAGACGTAGTGACATGCTTTTTATCTTTAAAATTATCGCGCCAAAATTAGCTACCTGTGACGTCATCGTCATGCGTCCCGTAACCGAGTCGCATTGTTACTGCGCGAATCAGTAACCGACGGAGTTCACTGGGTGCTAAGATTGGCTGCTATAGAAAAAAAACATTGAATAGTACAACTTTAATAATAACGAACATAGACAAAATGACAAAAACATAAAAGCGGACTATTTACGATACTGTGAGAGTAAAACAGATATACACTTCTACTATAAACATAAGGAACCCAGAAGACAATATTAAAAATAAAATAATATCAAATATATATAACATGCAAAGGATGTCAACACACACCCTAGGTAAGATGTATAAGTAAGAGATGGAGTTAATCAGCTCTTTAATATTAGGTGTGTGTGACCACCACTGCATAGAACATACATCTACAAATAGGCCCCATAAGGGTAAGTAAACCCTCTATCCTATAAGCAAAAGGGAACTATATGTGTGTCATTTATTCTGCACATGTAACTAAGATATAAAGGCTATTAAATTAGCTAATAGGAGATGTGACAGTAATAGCACACACATATCTAACCCATACAAAAACTGCACAGAAGATGCATATCACAAATCATAATACATTTATTAAAAATATGTTTGGGAAAATGACAAAGTGTACTAGACTCATGAACCAAATCATAAGTCTTAGCAAAAATTGTCCCACCCAGAAAAAATAAAAAAATAAAAAATACAGAGATCTAAAAGAATACTTAGATCTAAAGAGATCATATGTAATTCATATGGGATGCAGGAGGGGAATTATTTGTAAGAATGTATCTACATGATCATAAATGATAAACTATTCATAACATATACCTTAAAGAAAAAGAGTTAGATTAGTACAGATATATACATTTATGATCTAATAGTCCAAAAGAAAAATGTAGGAAAAACACTGCTCATTCTCTCTTCTACCTACCTATCATAAGTGTATCTTCTGCCTCAGTTTTTTAACAACTTCCCAATTTCATTTTATTATCTGATGCATAGTCACCTTCACAGATGGTTTAGAAAGACATACAGTAAGTTGTTTGGATATAAAGGTAAAAGCTTGACTATGAGACAACATTATTGTTCAGCTGCACTATAGACAGAATTATGGATATGACCTTGGTGGCTGGTGATATACAGTATGAGACCTCAAAGTACTGTATGATAAAAAAAATTGAAGGTATTTCAGCTTTTAAAGCAGTTACCTTATCTGAAATTCATAATACTGTATATGGTCACAGATTGAAGGAAAAGCAAAAGCAGCAATCAATCTCAAAGGCACTTAATGTGGTCATAAAATATATATTTTAAATTAACTCCATTGTCAGAGGCTTGATAATGCACTCACTTTAAAAAAAAACATGAAATTACAGTACAGAAGAATATGTTGTACTGTTTGAGGTATTACAGCATGCATGCGGTTGTGTTTACTAGTAGACTATGAGACAACATTATTGTTCAGCTGCAATATAGCCAGAATAATGGATATGACCTTGGTGGCTGGTTATATACAGTATGAGACCTCAAAGTATGATAAAAAAAATTGAAGGTATTTCAGCTTTTAAAGCAGTTACCTTATCTGAAATTCATAATTCTGTATATGGTCACAGATTGGAGGAAAAGCAAAAGCAGCAATCAATCTAAAGGCACTTAATGTGGTCATAAAATATACAGTATATTTTAAATTAACGCCATTGTCAGACGCTTGATAAGGCACTCGCTTAAAAAAATTAAATTACAGTATGGTGGAATATGTTCTACTATTTGAGGTATTACAGCATGCATGTGGTTGTGTTTACTAGTAGACTATGAGACAACATTATTGTTCAGCTGCAATATAGCCAGAATAATGGATATGACCTTGGTGGCTGGTTATATACAGTATGAGACCTCAAAGTATGATAAAAAAAATTGAAGGTATTTCAGCTTTTAAAGCAGTTACCTTATCTGAAATTCATAATTCTGTATATGGTCACAGATTGAAGGAAAAGCAAAAGCAGCAATCAATCTAAAGGCAATTAATGTGGTCATAAAATATACAGTATATTTTAAATTAACGCCATTGTCAGACGCTTGATAAGGCACTCGCTTAAAAAAATTAAATTACAGTATGGTGGAATATGTTCTACTGGTTGAGGTATTACATCATGCAAACGGTTGGGAATCCAATTCATATTTCAGCCACTAACGTTCAGGATTTCTAGCAATGTCCCTGTTGCACCAGATTTATCAAAGAAGAAAATCACACTGACTTCTATGAGATATTTTCATTAAAAACATGGTGCTGTTGTTTGGACTTCTTTCTTGCATCATTATTTGCAGTCAAGAGATTTTGATCAAATATACCTTCAGTGTGTTGTTGAACAGATTACACTATATTTTCCCATCTAATCCTCTGACTGTACATTAGATCATACAGGTTCAGATATATTGTATAAACATTACTTTATGCATGCAAAGACATTGATTTTCCCTTTTCTCAGCAGTTAAAAAATATTACCTTTTGTAAAAAAAAATGTATATAAATTTAGCACAACTCCACAGAAGTCAGGGGAAAAATAAAAATTAATAAAGTGAAGTATTCAACACATGGGAAAATAAACGTTAAAAAAGAAATACACTCACATGGAGAGCCTATAAAATTGGCAGAATGGGTCTTTGTGTTTAGAGTCTCTTTAAAATGATATTTGAGTGAGACAAAAAAAGGACATGAAGGGGCCTATGCTAAAAGCCTCGATAAGGCACTTATCGAGGCCTTTTTGCCCAAAAAGGCCTACTAATATTCAGAAAGCCTCGATAAGTGGTCGATAAAAGCCTTTATCTGCATTTTTTCCCCAAAAAACAAACTCTCCAATCGAGCCGCAATAAGCCACTTATCGGCAGTTTCTCACATTCGTGCAATTCTAGTAGCCTCGAGTAGGTTATCGGGGCTAATTGAGGCTCACATTTTTGAGTCAGATGATACAGCTCCAATCTGATTGGATGCTGTATCATGAGCCCACCTCCATTTTTTTAAGGATGTGACGTCATCTCCAAAAATACAAAAATTAGGCTGGCGGGGACATTTCTAGCAGACCAGATTTCTGACCCTTCTGTAATTCTGCATAGGAACAGGAAGATTCTAGTTCCAGACTTAAAACTACATGGCTATATTACATGGCTTTATAGCCAATGGGATTGAAGACAATCCCATTGGTTGCTGTACCATGTGATTGGTTACATTAGTTAAAAAAGGATGTGACATCATCCCTTAAAGTGATGTCACATCCTTTTGAACTAATGTAACCTATCACATGGTACAGCAACCAAGGGGATCTGAAGTGTAGTATGCCAAAATATATTCGTAAATGTTTCGGTATTAATAGCATTCAAAATGTTACAAATAGTAAAAAAAATCATAGGCTTAGAGAGGGAGATCAGACAGGGACACCTCTCTATAGCTACATATGCATTCCAGCCATCTGTTCTGGGTATCTGATGTGGCTTCTGGTTTCTAGTGTCTCCTTCCAGTTCCTACCTCTGGTGAGTCCTTCAACACCTGACACCCTATACATTTCATAGTATTGCACTGCTTCCTGAGGGGATCTATCTGATAGTTTTAGTGAACCTTATATACCGCTACAATTAACTTTTATTAAACTTCCCAAAAATATTTATGACAACTTATCACGAGACTAGTAATTCTTAACAAAACATGCTTCCTATCTCTATTGCACATATATTTAAATTTATAAAAATAAATAAAATTAGAATTTATAACATATATAAAAGGAATACAGAGTTCATAACAATTAATCTTTGACCATAGATTTGAAATATTATTACTAAAATACAGATCTAATCTTTAACAATCAGTAATAAAAATAAATATATATATATACATATAGCTTCTAATTATATGAAGTATAATAATCTAAATTTCAGAAAACGATCTAAAATTACCATATATGTGAACCCAAATAAGAGAAAATATATAATGTATATGAAATTTGAAAAGAAGAACAAATGTGTGAAAGGATGGACCCACATCCAAAAAGAAAATCTATGTGTCGAGACATAGGAAATGTTTGCTGGCATTGGCATAAATATAAAATACAAAATGCCTAATTTAATAAATTAACTTGGACAAATGTAAAATATGTCATCAAAAAGTATTATTGTCAAAATAAAAAAACAAATTTTCACGATATTTCCCGTTAACTCTCAAAGTTTGATGCATTCCACTTAACTGTCCAAAATGTCAGGAATATATAGTATTGCACAGTAGTATATAAATGTAGACAGCTATATACAGTACAAATATAGCTGACTGATTTGGCAGAGAGTTAACTACTGTTATTAACCTGTTAGTAGACTAGACACAGTATTTTTTTCAAGGTATAAACCGTATGTCATGAACGGCACACCTGTGAGCACATCACTTGTGTATGTGACTAGGGTTAATACTTTCAGCTTTCCAGCTGACTCACTCATCTCACCGCAAGGGTCCCTAAAATGAGCAATATCTCCCCTTAAAAAGTCCTACTACACCTCATTTTGCTGCCACCACCAAGAATAATTTCAGATCTAACCAGCTAACCAGCAGCGTTCTTTGTCCCTGTTTGCTAGGAAATATATGTAATTTAACCCAAAACCAAATGTTGAAATTTTTTGAAAAATGTGTCCTAAAATGTGGTTAATCTCTTTAAAAAGTGTTAGATTAAATTAGAGTCCAAAGACAGTATTTATTACATTTTAGATTTAATATACAAAAATAGTACGGTGCTTGGTTACAGAAAAATAATGTAATGTAATAATAACAAACATACAATATAGAAATGCCGACAATTTCATAAAATTTCATAAAATAAACAGAATAAGATGTCAGAAACCCTAAATTCATTACCACATAACAAAATCAGGTCCTTCAAAGAGGTTTGAAGTTTAAAAATAAGGAAATCCACGTGTATTGGCAAAACAAACCCTCTGTGTTGAATTCTAGTTATCATATCCCAAAACATTATTTTTATCCACAAACTTAGCAATGGGACAGACTAAGCCTATCCTCCTGGATGTGTCCTATTTTCCCACTCATCCAATTTGTATAATTAACATATACGTGTAGATACTGTACCACTTTTGCCTATGTAACTTCCACTTTTGTCTGAAATAACAGATTTCTGAGATATGCTCACAGATCCCTGGTGGTTGGTTCTGAGATATGCTCACAGATCCCTTCCACAAGCCTGACCTCATATCTAAAGAATCAACCAGTTTTGCTGATGATAAGGCAAGGTTATTTTCAGTAAAGCTAAATTGAAAACTACATACTCGCCTTATAATCAGGCTCTGTACATTTTGCAGCTAACAGTCTGCGCATCTGCTCCTGTGTAAGGCAGCTACACAGAAGTCATCTGCATTCGCGCATGCGGCTGCTGTGGTAATAGCTTAAAAAAGGCAGAAAGGAGCATCCTGTGTAAGCTATTAACACAGCAGCTAGCATTGTGGAGCAATCTTGGGGCTGTGATTTGTAGGTCACCTTACCAAGGGAACCTACACATTGGTCTATTTAACATCCACTCATTAAAGTAATCTCCTCCATATTTGACTCACCTTTGACTCCCCTCCACCCCCCCATAATCTGAATCAGCTCACTTCCCCAATATGACTGCTAAAGTAATCTACTGGTAATTAAAAACCACAACATCCCATTTCCTCCTTTCTTTTGACCACCGGCATGACTGCTGACTCCATCGGCTATTTTGTATTCCTGGGACAACAATTCTTGATTACTGTATGTCACAATCACAGACACACATTCAGGTTTATTACTATTAAAATATTAAAACTATTAAAAAGTGAGTATTGAAAGACAGGGAAAAAGAAAGTTCCAAATTAACAGAGAACTGCGTATGAGTTATGATGCTAATTTTATAATTATGGTGGTCCGTGCAGCAGAAAGTACAAACAATTGTGACGCAGCTAAGGAATTTCACATAACTGAAAATAATGTGTGACGAAGGAGGAAATAAAAGGAGGAACTCCTAAATGGACATTCTACTAGAAAAGTCTTACTGGGATGTAAAAATGGCCGTTATGAAGACCTTGATGTACACATTCTTATACAGTCTGCAATCTGGTGACCACACTCTTATTCCCATGGGTATTATAAGAAAACCATTGGTCTGCCAGGTGTGTGATTGGGTACTTCAAGCTTAGGATCTGATTTCCTCACAGATAATTGTTCATGGCTTCAAGAAAAGTTGTATTACCAATGCTATATATGGTTCTGAAGATGATCTTTGGTGGCAGCCGCAGTGCACAATGCAGGACAGCATAGGAAGAGACTCAAGTTAAGAAGAGAGTGGCGATTATGCTGCTACCCACATGGGACTGTTAACTGTGTTACTTAAATTAAACTGTTGTTTTGTTTATTTGTTTGCATTTACATTGGAAAGTAAGACTAGCCTATCAGGCATTTTGAACTAAAAATGTGAATTTTCAATCCTCTAAAAACTTTTTTCTTTCTAGCTACTACTGAAATTAGGGGATTGCCTTATATCCAGGGTCGCCCTCTAATTGGTCAAATATGGTATTTTCTGTAACCATGCGAAATGTATTACATTCTAAATATCTTCTATTTTTTTTTTTAGATCTGTAAGGAAAATTCTAAATGAACTTTTTGTCACCTTGTGCACCTGGTTGGAGGAATTTTAAGTTCCCTTTAAAGGTGGGGCTTTGGTATAATGGTTATTTCTGTGCATACTCTATTTGACAATTTACTATAAACAGTTGTGTTGGGTTATGGATTAATCACCCCACAATCCCAAGTCAAGTCACTCTCACAGTAGATACCCACCAGGAACTACTATCTAGGAAATATGCTAATTGTAATCATTTGAATATACTTTGCATATCCACATTTGCATGGTTTGCGAACTCTGGTGAAAGCTTTGTTCAGCTCTACTGATTTCCCTGGAAGAAATAACTCACTTTAGCTACAACTGTATACAACTGTAATACAACTGTAGCTCTCTGTCACTATCTCACCTCCCCATTTTATATCAGAGTAGTCAAGTAGACAATCATTGGTAAGAAATCTCAATTACATATAAATACTGAAAGGAAATAAATAAATCATAATATTGACAAAAAATAATCAAACTCTTTAGTGTTACTGAGGCCTACTAGACCCTCTACAAATGGCCTAGTTTGCCTTAAGGGCACTCAAGGAATTACATTTTTTTTGGTTAAACAGACAAACTGCACACGTCTGACCATGTTGTGATTTGAAGCAGAATTACCATAACATTGCAAGATCACACATTAGCCACATTATACTGTATTTATTAAGCAGCCATTGTAGGCAGCATCTGTCAATGCTGTTTGGAGAAAGGAAGAGACAGACTGGGCTTAGGAGTTTAGAGGGAGTTTAGATTTGTAGCGATTTGAATTCTGAGTGAGTTGTCTTTTGTACTCTACTATATTGTTTTTACATTATTGTCTTATTGTCAGTGGTAGAGTTTATTGTACGAGTATGAGTCTTTCTGTGTGTTAGTCTCATTTTGTGTTTTTTTGTGCTGTGAGTGGGAGGAGTTGAAGTGTGGATGAGAGAAATGTTGGGAATGGGCATTGAGGAGTGTCAGTGAGCATGAGAGGAGTGGGGAGGTAGAACCAATGCTGTATGGTACTCCAAAACAAAAAGCAACACTAATGAGTGATAAGGTGGCAAAGTCTTATATGGATTACCCCTCCAGTAAACAGTGATAAGCTGGAAAATGACTGTCCCCAAAAGATGTATGACTGGTGTGTTGAAATCCCACATTGCAATGTAGTAAGGATCATATGTTAACCACCTGCCGGTGACCAGTACTATTGAAACATCCAATTAAGGGGCTACAATGAACAGCAATTGTCCAAACATCCAAGTTATAAGTATGGAACAAAGGAATAAACTCACATGGGATATGTATCATCAGGTAAAGGTGAGTCCACTGTCTCCAATGGTCCAGGGGTAATTGTGTGCCTCCGTCTGCAGAATTCAGTGAACAGGAGAAGAGAGGAAAAAACGGAGCACTACAGCCAGTGCTAGTAGGCCAAAAAACAACAAGAGTGCGTTCCACGATAAAAAATAAAGCTATTTTAATGGATCATAATGGCAAAGAATACACCAACGCATTTCGGACTAATACAGCCCTTTATCAAGCCCTTTGTTAAAGTTGAGATAATATTGTGCCCGGTAAATAAAAAATGATGGACGTTATTACCGCAATTTTAAGTTGTTATTCATTAACATTGTGGCAATACTTTACAGGGTGGATCCATTGCTTCGGGGCAAGTATTGGTTTTATTTTCATGGTTGGGTCCTTTATTGCATTCATCTGCGGGTGCCCCTGAGGATAAGGAGGATGGCTTTCATCCTGGCATGGGTAAGTAATACTTTCATTTATTTAAGGTGTACATTGATTGACAATTTCTCTATCTAGGCCCCCATTGAGGGGTTAGGTAGCTTCAGTTACAATCAATGGATGTAATGGCTTAGTTTAGATTATTTTATTAATAATTGTATTGTATATGTAGCAGGGTTCCCCCTGGCTACTATTCTAATCAGTGGGCTGGCAGTAAACCCTGGTATTTACAGGCTTGTAGTTGTATGGGGCTTTCCCCTTCACCTTTGGTACTGCACTTGAGTGACAGCATGGTGTGGTACATCCTGTTGTAGCTGGGACAAAGGGGTGCCCACCTTCTTGCTGTACTTAAAGGCAGGACCGCCCTAAATTTGGAGGTTATTCCTTCCCTCAGAGGAAGGCAAGTCACACGTCTGGGAGCCTGAGATTGGGGCCTTCCCTTGTGCTCTTCCCTGCCGGGAGGAGTGAGTGTGATTATACCTCTACCTCCACTAGTGAGGTGGGGAAGAGTTAGGATGGCTGTGGGTGCCCTTGGCCTGTAGTGACGGTCTAGGGACCATCTCCAGTGAGAGATGATCTAAGGAGACTGTATCCGGCAGACGACTGCTGTGTAGCTGTGTTACTGCAAAGTATGTAGTAATAAATCGTTCCTGTTTGCAATATATCTCCGGCCTGGTGTGTGATCTAACAGAGGGAGAGGTACAAGTTCTACTGTGGGAGATCATCTCCATATCCCTGGAGCCTACGGCAGATGGAGGCGCTGCACTGCCTGTTCTTGTGTCCCAAAGTCATCGCGAATGACTCAGCACACTTGTTACCAGCAGGTATGCACCACTCACACCGTAATGGCCCCTATCTGTGATTGGGGGGGGGGGGGGAAACTTCTTTACATATATTTTATTTTATGTCTTTTGTTATGCTCTTCCATGGGCATAGTTACATAGTTACATAGTTACATAGTAGATGAGGTTGAAAAAAGACTTCCGTCCATCAAGTTCAACCTATGCTAAATTTAGACAACAGATACTTTATCCTATATCTATACTTATTGATCCAGAGGAAGGCAAACAAAAAACCTCATTAAAGGGAAAAATTAATTCCTTCCTGACTCCAAGAATTGGCAATCTGATTAATCCCTGGATCAACATCCTTCCCATGTATACTAATTTGGTATATCCCTGTATACCTTTCCCATCTAAAAAGATGTCCAACCTTTTTTTGAACAAATCTATTGTATCTGCCATCACAGTCTACATGGGTAATGAATTCCACATTTTAACTGCCCTTACTGTAAAGAACCCTTTCCTTTGTTGCTGGTGAAATTTCCTTTCCTCCAACCTTAAGGGGCGGCCCCGAGTCCTTTGTACTGCCCGTTGGATGAATAGTTCTTTTGAAAGCTCCTTGTATTGTCCCTGAATATATTTGTATATAGTTATCATATCCCCTCTTAGACGCCTCTTTTCTAATGTAAATAAATCTAATTTAGCTAGCCTCTCCTCATAAGTTAGAATGTCCATCCCCTTTATTAATTTGGTGGCTCTTCTCTGCACTCTTTCTAGTTCCATAATGTCTTTTCTTAGGATTGGTGCCCAAAATTGTACTCCATATTCAAGATGTGGTCTTACTAATGCTTTGTAAAGGGGCATAATTATGTTTACTTCCCTTCCATCCATTGCCCGTTTGATGCAAGATAAGATCTTGTTTGCCTTTGCAGCTACTGCAATGACATTGGGCACTATTGCTAAGCCTGCTGTCTACAAGCACTCCTAAATCTTTCTCCATCAAGGATTCCCCCAATATATCTCCATTTAATTTGTAAGTCGCCTGTTTATTCTTGTATCCCAAATGCATAACCTTACATTTATCTGTATTAAGCCATTTACCTGCCCACGTTTCCAGTCTCTCCAAGTCCTTCTGAAGAGAAATTACATCCTGCTCTGATTCTATTACCTTACACAATTTAGTATTATCAGCAAAGATGGAGACTTTGCTCTCGATCCCAATTTCAAGGTCATTAATAAACAAGTTAAAAAGCTGGGGTCCCAGTACCGATACCTGAGGTACTCCACTCACGACTTTAGCCCAACCTGAAAAAGTTCCATTTATGAAAACGCTCTGTTGTCTGTCCTTTAACCAGTTTTCAATCCAGGTGCATATATTATTACTGAGTCCAACTTTCTTTATTTTGTACACCAACCTCTTGTGTGAAACCGTATCAAAAGCCTTTGCAAAATCTAAGTAGACCACATCAACGGCATTACCCTGGTCTAGATTCCTACTTACCTCCTCAAAGAAACAATAAGGTTAGTTTGGCAAGATCTATCCTTCATAAATCCATGCTGACTATTACTAATAATTTTATTTTCCATTAGGTATTCCTGAATATTATCCCGTATTAAACCTTCAAGTAGTTTCCCTACTATTGAAGTCAGGCTTACAGGTCTGTAATTTCCCGGTTGTGATCTAGCTCCCTTTTTAAATATAAGCACCACATCTGCTTTACGCCAATCTTGTGGTACTGAGCCTGTTGAAATGGAGTCCTTGAATATTAAATATAATGGTTTTGCTATTACTAAGCTTAACTGCTTGAGAACTCTTGGATGTATGCCATCGGGGCCAGGTGCCTTATTAACTTTAATTTTTTCAAGTCGCTTATGAACTTCTTCTTCAGTTAACCAATTGTTCATTAATATGGAGGTTGTGGCTTCCTCCTGCGGCACTACTATTGAACTTGATTCTTCCCTGGTAAACACAGAGGCAAAGAATTTGTTTAATACCTCAGCTTTTTCCTTATCTCCAATAATCTGCCTACCCATCTCACACTGAAAGGGTCCTATATTTTCTTTTCTCATATTTTTGTTATTAAGGTACTTAAAGAATTTTTTAGGGTTGACCTTACTTTCTATTGCAATCCTTTTTTCATTATCCATTTTTGCTAATTTGATTGCCCTTTTGCAATTTTTTACATTCCTTATAATTCTGATACGATGTCTCTGTCCCTTCTGACTTAAAGAATCTAAACACCTTCCTCTTCTTGTCCATTTACTCCCCTACCTGTTTATTTAGCCACATTGGTTTTGACTTATTTCTTTTATACTTATTACCCAAGGGTATACACTGATAAGTGTGCTTTTCTAACAATGTTTTAAAGACTGCCCATTTATCTTCTACATTTTTCCCTGCAAAAACATAATCCCAGTGTATTACTACTAGATTAGACCTCAGTTTATTAAAATCTGCCTTTCCAAAGTTGAAGGTCTTTGTTGAACCCAAGTAATCTTTTTTTTGATCATTTATTTCAAATGAGACCATGTTATGATCACTGTTACCCAAATGTTCCAGGACTTGAATATTTGTTATTACTTCTACATTGTTTGATATGACCAAATCCAGAACTGCCCTTCTCCTGGTTGGTTCCTCAATAATTTGGGCCATATAATTGTCTTTAAGTACCCCCAAAAACCTGTTCCCTTTTGTTGTAACGCTAATCTCATTGCCCCAGTCTATGTCTGGATAATTAAAATCCCCCATTTTGCAAACATGACCCAGTTTTGATGCCTTCTCCATTTGCAAAAGTATTTAGCTTCCTCAATCTCACAGATATTTGTGAAGTCCTATTAGCAACATTTGGCTAATATAACTATTTCACATTACTGTGTGTGTGGGTGGGATATGCTTCTTGGGGGTAGGGGTGTGGATGATGTGGGTAGTTGCCCCAGGATGAAAGTTAGGTGTCATGGGGAGTTGGTGTGGTGGGAGAGATTAACCACTTCATTACCTTTATAATGGTTACTAAGTAATGGTTACTAAGTAATGGTTAGTAATTACTTAGTAATGGTTCTTGACCACTAAAGGGGTTAGGTCGTATTTTTTTAAATGTAATAACCCCTTTGAGGCCTGTGGTATACAATAACCATGTATTGCATCACTTTGTTATTGCTAAACGTGGCTCCCTGATGAAGCATGTAAGTGTGAAATGCATAGAGGTCATGTGAGGTTGCTTAGCGTGTTCCTACAAGTGGAGTCGGTTTGAGTTCAGGATAGTTCAACATTCAGCTGACGGTGTTCGCGTTCTGGACTGCATAATTTGCTGTTCCCGTCAGCTCTTATTCCCATGTTTCCCGTAGTTCTAATATCAATTTTAACTTAATGTAAATTTAATGCATTTATTTTTGTTTGTGTTTTTAATTGGTCAATATTGCATAATATTGTGGACATAAAATTTGTATACATTACATACTGATCCTCAGTTCACTGTTTGCCTTTATTCTTGTTTGTTTGTGAGACCTCCTTTAGGAGTTCTCACTTAGTAGCTTATGGAGAACTCGTTGACACAGGAAGGGGATTATACTTATAACCCCGTATCAACTTGGGAGTGTGCGAGGACAGATTCCTAATTTTTTTTAAATGTATTAACCTCTTTGGTGCCTATGATATACAAGAACTAAAACGTCATCACATATACATTAGGAGATATCTGTGCCAGTTTTATCATCATTCTGGGAGTCTGATAACTGATCTCAAAAGGACAGTGAAAGAGAAAGCTGAGGAGTCCAGAAGACATGCACATGGGTCTGAAGGTGGCACAGCAAAAGCCATTGATGAGGCCAACAGAGGAAAGGCTCCTGGGTATCCGGCGTCCAGGTGCCATAGATGGCATGGATGGGATTGCAAAGTTGGCCATGTTGCCTCTCTGAAGAGACATAGTCAAACATTACATTAGTTTAACATAACATTTTTTTTTGTTTACCCAAAAAGTTGTACCACTCATTATCAGTGTAATGACCAGGATTCATAAGGCAGTGATGCAAGGTATTACACACTTATCCAGCATTAACTGCATTTGACTTCACTGGAAGTTTGCCCTGGATTGGGGTATACAGATGTAGCAGCTGTCAATGCGCCCGCTGGCGCTTTGCAGTGGGACACACACAACGCGTAAGCGGGAGCAGATACCACTGTAAAGTAATTAGCTGTGCATGAATTCCACTGTAAAGTAATTAGCTGTGCACGAAAAATAGGAGTGCGCCAGTGGGTGCAAAAATGTCTGCTATATCTGTTTGTATCTCGAGACTGCACGCCTTACCAGGTAAAAAAGTTCAACATGACTATTTGAGGAAACGCTGGGTGCAATACCGGTACAGATACTGCTTCTGTAGTTATCCACATGTAGAAGATTCTGTGTCAATGTTTCTGTTTTAAAACCACACTTTCATCAGAACATAAAGAACAGAACAATAACAGTGACTCATATAAAGAAAGAAATTGCCAAGGAACTGCCAAAGTAGGACTCCATGCTACAATACTGTGCTATTAAAATAAAATAAAAGCCGCATGATTGCCTGTTAGAGGCACGCAGGGAGAGTGACTGATTCAGTCTATCTCTTAGTGTGCGTCTATTGCAGACAGGTGCAGTCCGGTAGGATTCACACCGCGTGAGTCCCATTAAAACTCAGGGACCCCAGCTTTGTTATCCGATGGGCCATTACAGCATGCTATTGACTATCTAGCATTGTGTCTGCGAGATGCTCGGGCATTTTACTCAGTCATTTTGCCAGAACAAGCAGTTTAATCTGTACATGCTGCCCCTGGCTGTGTTCCTCTCTGGTGTGTACTGCTGGGAAGAAGCCAATGACAGAGCAGCAGCAGATGACTACCATTCCCAAAAGCCCCTGTTGCTGTACTAGGGATACATGACAGGACGGCCAATGAGGGGATAGGAGTGCAAAGGTTGAGAGGTCAGTGAACCAGGAACTGGAAGGAGAGAGAGGCGCATGCGGAGAGAGCAGCCCTGTCTCTGAGAGCTACTGCATCCTGATATCCATGCCCTGAGGAGTACAACTTAGTGGATCTGACTGATTAGGAAACAGACAGGCTCCCTGAGTGGAGACGAAAGTGGATCAGCAGTCTACCAGACTAAACGAGTTGCGAGTTTGTTGTTGTGAGGGAATCTTCATTACAAAGAAGGGTACTGAAGTCTTTGGGAAGAGACAGGTCTGCTACAGTGTAACACTGATTATAAGTCGCTCCAATGTTTGTGCTGGCACACAACTGTGCAGTGCTTTAACAGTATTGTGATATTATTTATATAAGATCCCCGCACAGAGGATCACAGTATATTTATATATCTGTGGTTATAGTGGTTGGATATAAATACTTTTTTGGGTTATTCGTACCCTGGTGTTGTGTCCTATTGTCTGACCTTTGGCTACATGCTCAGCTAGTGAGAACACACAACCATAACGGGGAGTAGAACTCAGTCCCCCGCTTTAGCAGTAGAGGTTAGCCTGAAGTAATTAAGTGAAGGGTTATGTATACATTTTTGAAAATGTTAATTTCTAGGTCAAGATACAGTACAGTCAATTTCCAGAAAGAATAAACACTGCACACAGCATGAAGGAAGGAGTGTGGTACATGCAGAGGTAATGTTCACACCTAGGCAGTTAATGGAAAAAGAAAAAGTGTCCTCTGGCGTGGTGACTCAGGTATAGTTGCTGAGGATAGTCCAGATAAATGCAAAAAAAGACAACAATATATCAATAAAGGTTATATACCTACTAAAGTACTTATACTAAAGAACTTGGACTTACAAATTAAATGTGGCTTTTACTGATAATTTTCATCCCATCTGGAATAGCAGGGGTTAATCAGGAAAAGCTAGGTAAGTTAGATATGGCCTGTACTGATGATTTTCTTCCTATCCATTGTAGCAGGGGTTAATCAGGAAAGGACACTTGATCTTCTCTGCTCACATTTGGAGGGATGTGGAACTCCGTCCTGACCTCTGGCTGCTGGACTTAAATATACCTATTTAACCTTCCACTATTTACACATTTTTGTTGTATTTACACGTGACTTTTTATTGTTTATTTAATAATTTTAGGATAGTTATTAGCGCTTCTTTTTCCCTTTTTTTGCTTAGTTAATGAAAAACGCAAAACAAAAAGGGATCTTTAAAGTCTGCATAACTAGGTGCAAAAAGTGAGGTAGCCATGGAAAACAAAAGAGATGGGGGCAAGAAGTGCAAGGGGAATGCAAGACAAAATAAAAGATACCTGTAAAGTCTACAGAGCTAGATGCAAAGTTAATGGTATTTATTTATTTATTTTATTTATTGATTTATAAAATGTTTTACCAGGAAGTAATACATTGAGAGTTACCTCTCGTTTTCAAGTATATCCTGGGCACAGAGTTATGATGACAGCTTTAGTTTTGAAAGATCTTTTATACTGGTGGTGGTTGTAACAGTCTCCAGTAGATTGTTCCGGTTGTGGGGTGCACGGTAAGAGAAGGAGGAGCAGCTGAATACTTTGTTGAGCCTTGGGACCATGAACAGTCTTTTGGAGTCGGATCTCAGATGATAAATGCTGCATGTGGTAGGGGTGCAATTGGTAGGGGTAATTGCAGCTTGTTAAGATAGATGGGTAGCTTGCCCAGAAAGTATATGAAGGCAAGACAGGAAAGATTAACTTTGTGCCTAAACTAAAGGGATGGCCAATCCAGTTCTTTCAGCATTTTACAGTGATGTGTGTTGTAGTTACATTGGAGAAAAAAACAGCATATTGAATTGTAGAGGGTATCAAGTTTGCTAAGGTGGGTTCGGGGTGCCGTGCAATATACTCTGTCCCCATAGTCTATAATTGGCATTAGCATCTGCTGTGCGATATGCTTTCTGACCCTCAGACTTAGGGAGGATTTGTTCCTGTAAAGTACACCTAGTTAGGTATAGGTTTTGGATGTCATGGTATCAATGTGCAACCCAAATGTTAATGGGAGTTAAACCATTTGCCCAAGTATTTAAAACTAGTAATAGGGGCTGGTATTAGCGTTGGTTCTGATCTTGAGCTCATTTATTGGAAGCTTTCAAAATGTTGCCTTGGTCCCAAATACCGTTGTTACAGTCTTGTCAGTGTTTAAAAACAGTTTGTTTTGGGAAATCCAATTTTCAAGTCTCAAAAAGTCAGATTGAAGTATGTGTTGAAGGTCGGAAAGTTTAGGGCTGTGTGCATATAAGATTGTGTCATCTTTATACATGTGTACTCCCTTACAAGGTGAAGGAAGATCATTGATGAAAACTGAGAAGAGTAGGGGTCCCAGAACAGAGCCTTGTGGGACCCCGCAGGTGATATCCAAGGGGTTGGAGTTAGACACTGAGATAAGCACATGTTGGGATTTACCTGATAGGTAGGAATTAAAACATTTTAAAGCATGCTCCATATTCCAGAGCACTGGAATTTATTTAGCAAGATAACATGATGAACAGTATCAAAAGCCTTTGCAAAATCTAGGAATATTGCACCAGTATGTTGCCCCAGTTCCATTTCACACTGGATCTCATTGCAAACTTTCAGCAGGGTAGTTACAGTGGAGTGTTTGGGGCGAAAGCCAGATTGGAATTGGATATGCAAATTTGTCTTGGTATATTATTCACTTAACTAGGAGTGAACACATTTTTCCATGACGTTGGATAGTATCGGGAGAAGAGAGATTGGCCTGTAGTTTGAGACAGTATGTTTGTCCCCACTTTTGAAGATTGGGACAACTCTGGTAGTTTTCCAGGTCTTAGGGATGTGACAGCATAAAGTTGACTAGGGAAGCAAGGGGTTTGTCAATAGCTGGGGCACCAAGTCGTAGGAACTTAGATTGCAGTAAATCAGGTCCACGTTGGTTGTTTAGTTTTAATTTGAGGAGTAGTTGTGTAATCTCCTGGTAGCCAGGAAAAGAGAGAGAGCAGAGGGCTATACTCCTGCTCAGGAACAATAAAGTTGACAAGCAACCACTAGCAGGCTGAGTGGGGTTTACATACCTAAACTAAGATCACTGCTGACCTCATGGAAGATTTTAGTTCCTACCAGCCCTGAGCTTGAACTTGACTGTGCGCTCCTACAGGTATAAGTGGAGTATTGTTGGAAGTAATCTTGACAGTATAGGAGAAAATAATTGTTTTGAAGGGATGTTGTAAGGTGACATGGAGAGAAGGAATTGATTGTGACATTAGAGTGGGGTAGGAAGAGTTTCATGGGAAGGCTGATCAGGAATTAATTGAAAACTTGCTGTGCAAGGAAGGGAAATGAGAGGTAAGAGAATCACAGGCAACACATAATGAACCCTTCTCCATTAAACATAGCACTAATACGCACCACCAAGTTTAAAGCTCTCCACAGCAGCAGTGTCAACCACAAGAGATGGTCAATTTTTTTTGCAGATTTGGATCCTACCTCAGTATGTCCGATTCCTTTGGTTCGCAGATTTCCGCAGATCAGTCTCAAAAATGGCAATTTTCCTTTAGCAGATTTTTTTTCTTAACACTGACAATCCGGTCGGATCTGCACGTTGATAGTTGAAACCACGGATTGTATTCTTAAAATCCGTCATCGGATTGTAGAATCCAATAATGGATTGTTAAAATACACCAACGGATTGTATCCAATGGCGGGTTTGGATGAATCCGTGTGGATTGAAACTGGAACAATCCATCGTCGAATATTACACTGTGGAACGGATTTTGAATGGCAAACTCAGGAAAATCCAGGAAATGGATATGGACTGGTTCGCCTATCTCTACCGAGCACCTGCGCCTTACACCTCCTGCCTGAAGTGGACAGCACCAAAGAGTATACCATATTTCCCTAGTCTCACTTTTCCAACTCCACCAACTAAAAATTAGACACCGCAAGGCTCCCTGCTCCCAATTTGCTACCATTTTCCATATATTAATTATAAAATGAGTAGGATTGATGCTGGAAAATAACTGGGAAGGGATTTATATATTGTACCTCATGTCCTTATTTGAAGCTAAAATATTTATGGTTGTTTAGATACAAATGATTTTTTTAACTTAGATTTTGTCATAATTTTTCCTAGAAAAAGTATAAATAGAAAAAAAACAATCTATCCCATAGAAACATGGTAAAATAGAGAATTGTGTGTTAATGCAGTAAAATCTCTAAGAAATTGATGTGGTAGATATCTTTGCGCACTTTGGACAATTTGTGTTGAATGGACAGTCTTTGCACACAGACTGTGGGAGTCACTACAATCCTTGTAAGGATTTCACTTTTTAGACGGTCATAATCTGCTGCGGCTTCGTTGAGGTCACAATATGCTTTTTGGGCTTCCCCAAGTAGAAAGGGTGCAATAATCCCAGCCCATTTGGAGCGGGCCCAACTTTCCCGGGAAGCGATTCGCTCAAAGAACCGGAGGTAACCCTCTATGTCACCTTGCGGCGTCATTTTCTGCAGGTATAGGTTCGCTTGGATGGGCCGCACTTTGGCTGCACTGGTCGAGACCATAATATCTGGGCCAGGTGTTCAACCAGCCCCCTCTGTGTTTCTGCGATAACGACAAGCTGGGCTGCAAGTATCTGGTTTGTCTCACGTTGTGCCACAGTGTGTTCCTGCTGAACAGCAGTGCCGTGTAGTAGGGCCTTCACAACGTCCTCCATAATTACAGTAACAGTCCACACAGAATCCACCAGTCACAATGTGCAGCTCTGTCCCTTATACAGGGTGTTCGGCATCCCACTTCTGACACCACTTGTGGCAGGATGACTGTAGTTAGTGAGGAAGCAACACGGTTCTTCTAGTGAAATAATATGCTGATGGTTTTATTGGTCCATAAGCATAACAAAGCAATGGGTGCTCTGTCCCTTTAAGTAAAACAAAAACATAAACAAAAGCCTATTCCCGATAGGGAAGCTAACTAAACTAGGTTAAGCCTATCTATACGGCTGATTTGCTAAGATAGACCAGATCAACAATATTTGGTGATACCACTTGGCTCCTTACCTGGGAGAATTATTCCATTCGGGACAGCATAAGTCTGAGCAGCCTGGTCTGTCAGTCAGCTCTCCTCTGTCCTCTCTCAGTATTTGAGAGAGACTGCTGCCCCAGAGGCGTTCCTCTTCCCCTTTGTAAAGCAGGTGAGCTCACTTAATTAGGATCACCTGTGGCCTGTTTAACAAGTGGAGTTAACTCATCAGATACAGGAAAGCAGGCATAATGCAACCTCCTGCTAACATTAAAAAGGCCTCATGCAGTAAGCGCAGAAAAGCCATTTTTCACAATTTTCTCGCCAATATTGTCTCTCTGTTTCAATAAGCGCCGGTAAGCTTCAAAAATCGGCATTTTTTATTGCCGAAAAAAACTTTTCGGCAGCCGGGTGCCGATAAGCCACTTTTTGGCATTTATCGGCACTTTTTGAAATGCGCTCAAATCTAGTAGCAGTAAAGTTGGCAAATTGGTGGGGGAGAAGCATCAGCAAGGTCGACACTTAGAAAAAATCAGGCCTTTTTCCTTCCTCGGATTGATGCCGAGGGGCTCCGGAGCTGATACCATTAATACCAGCACCGGAGGCCCCCGGCATGCATCCGAGGCAGGAAAAATGCATTTAATGCCCACATCATTACCTTAGCGGCTAACCAAAGAGTCACTCGCGACTCTTAGCGGTGGATCACTTGGCTCGTGCGTCGATGAAGAACGCAGCTAGCTGCGAGAATCATGTATCCACATACCCTTGGGGCCAATACCCCCTTCCCCCACCCCCAGTACCCACAATAAAAACAATACACAGGCCCACAATAAACATCATTATATTTACTAAATACATAACCCACCCCCTGTGCCCCCCCATAAATACATGATTTATTATTTTACATACAGGGTTAATACCACAGGCCCAAGGGAGTACCCGGTGGCCCTGACGGGTGTACGTAAGCCTACAGTCGACCAGCACCAGGTTTCAAACAGGGTCTGGAGGCCTACGGGTGGTCCCCGCCAGGTGCCGTGGTCCACTGGTCTCCGTGGTTACCGTGGGCCACAATGGGGTCTCCACGGGTAGGCCCGTGGGTTTCTGGGGGGCCCCGGGTCAGACCCACAGGTGTCTGAGGGGCCTCGTGTGGTTTTCATGGGTGTCTTTGGGCCCTTGGGTGGTCCCTACGGGTCTGCAGTGCCCCCACAGCTTACTGCTTCGAGCCCACAGAGTCTATTACTGTCACAATATTTATTTAATTATAGAAATCTCATGCTTACAAATACTTTTATTCTTGATTTATTTACCCTTCTTGTAAAATCCATAAATGCTTTAAAGATATCACAACTTTCAATTAAAAAAAAAATCAAGGTCCTTGGTGGGGACAAGTATACACAGGAAGAAAATACAGTACGTCGCCACTTCTCTCATAGGCAATAATCTTTCAAGTCAAATCGATATTTAAATAATGTAGCAATTTTTACAATGATTAAATGTCTATTGGGTTTGCCTCTGTGTGTACTGGAGAACTATGTTTTTTATGTATAGCAGTTCAGGGGCGTTTTGGTATCATCAACATCTTTGCACCAGACAATTCAATGAGAAAATTCACGTGCGTGCCCTATCTATTTGTATATTGTGGGACAAGTATGAAGTTATCTCCAGTGTTTTCTGGCTGTGAGCTACAAATATACTGGGTTCCCCCATGTACACCACCCTGAAGGAGGTCTTCTGTATAGGACTAAAATAGTGTTTTATTGGACTTAAAAATTGTGCTGTATCTTAATTCCCTAGGCCTCTGTTTTTTGTAATGTACAGTATAGTCTATTTAATGACATTGGTATATGTATACATGGCTTTAAATTGCCATATTTATACTTAAGGCATGCCACTGTTCTTTGTTCTTTTCTCTCTCTCTCTCTCTCTCTCTCTCTCTCTCTCTCTCTCTCTCTCTCTCTCTCTCTCTCTCTCTCTCTCTCTCTCTCTCTCTCTCTCTCTCTCTCTCTCTCTCTCTCTCTCTCTCTCTCTCTCTCTCTCTCTCTCTCTCTCTCTCTCTCTCTCTCTCTCTCTCTCTCTCTCTCTCTCTCTCTCTCGTATATGTATGTGCGTATGTATATAAAGGCTTATTACAACAGGCAATAAGAAACAGCACAATAACAATTTGGTGGGCTTTCATTACAGAATAATGCAGAATAATACAAGTGCAAAACAAATGTTATTAGCATACAGATAGAAAAGAATACTGTAGTATGCCAATAGTGATTGACAAAGATGATACATGCCCAGTTGCTCTATATTAAATTATTTCAACATTTTCAACTAAAGAATATTAAAATGTAAAACAGGCTTTCAATTGTCTAGTCTATTCAAAGAGAAAAGAAAGTAATAATTTAGGAGAAATAATAATAACATGTTCTTCGGCTAAAATGTGATTGACATGTGGCTGAAATATGTATTGGTTGTAGAGAGTCCAATACTAATACAGCAATGTTGCCTCAGTTGCTACCTCCAGTCTTCTTCTGCCTAAGTATAATTAATTTAAAGTTCTAGCTGCTGGAGACAAATGAATAGTGTGTTATGTCTATATGAAATTCAACTGATATTGTGCAATTATTTTCATTAAGAATACCTTTTAAAATGAAAACGTAACCTGCAGCACAATTCATTTTTATTTGTACTATGTTTCCTTAATTACAATCCCATGCTTTTTCAATTTTTCTTTTTCCTATAGTGGAAGACTTACTTATTTGTCACACAAAATATAACTTTACAAATAAGTAGCTTTACATGAATAAAGTCACCATAGTTAAAAATATCATAAAGAAACAGACCTGTAAAATTCCCCACAGTGCATACCTGATATTCTGAGGCATTCAAAGATTAATAAATGAAAATCAATTGGAGGTGTTACCTACTGTATATGGAAATAGACAGAGAAGCTTTATATATCAGCCTACATTATGTGCTGAATTGTCTCAGAGAACTTCCAAAGTTTCCACAAGAGCCCAGCATTCTCATTTACAAGACTAGTAAAACAGTGTCATCTCACTGGACCTGCCTATGGTGGCAGGCCTGAGAGAAAATCCCCCCAAGATCTGCACTCCTATTATACCAATAAAAAAATATATTATTATTTCTGTCTAATCATATAAACACCTTTATGGGTTATGTTTCTTCTGTGGGAACTCCAACATATTACGCAGAACTAAAAATGGGGGCAAGGAGGGGGGTAGGAGTTCCCACTTCAAAATTAAAGAATTCGTTTTCTACTATTAATAGCAGATACAGATTTTCCTCATATTTTTCATGTCTGAGGCCTCATAAGTCTTTCATTCATTAAGAGGGTCCCAAAATTTTTACCTTTGTTTTCCTTATTTGCATACCTTTATTTGTTGCTATTATTACATTTCTTTGCCACCAATATCACCATTTCACTCACCTCTGGGTATTTGTCAATTGTGCAATTGACATCACCTAGGAGTGTGTTTTAAGACAAGCAATTTTGGCTTTGTGAGGAGCAGATCTGTATATTCTTGCACTAAGGGTCAATTGTATTTATACCACATACTATGGTTAATAACTTAAAGATTAGAGAATTTATTTATTACAATATTATTAAGTACTTTATACATATTCACATGACTCCCTGTCGGTTTTGAATTGTCATAACAGAACCATGGTACCACTTCCCGTTTTTAACATGGATTATGCTTTTTAACATGAATTATGCATTTTAAGTCTATCCAGGGGACTCTTCCCTGCTTTCATCATTGGGTTAACAGATGTCTTTAAGCATTGCAATCAACCATAATTGTAGAGAGGTGTTACTAGCCAATCGTAGATGTTGAGCACTAATGTTGATGCAATTACTTGTGCATACATGAGAAGCACAACCCCCACCTCCGGCAGAACCTGAGGAAGTCTACCGACGAAACGCGTAGCTCTGCGGAGGTCTTTTGAGAGCACGCAGCCACCGTAGCTGAACGAAGTAGCTGCTCGTGACCTTGCCAACTGGACGCGGAAGGGAGGATTCATTCCGGGCAGAGTGCTGAGGGAAGTTGCCGTGAGTCTGCCTGTTCATTCTCCTTTCCACTCCACTGTTTTTATGTAAGTGTCTCTCCTATTTGGCACGTCATTTTTATTTTTATTGTTTGATTAAACTTCATTGAATCTATTTCTGCCATCCGCATCTGTTTGCTGCTGAATGAGTGACACCTGATGACCCACCGTGTACCACGACATATGTGGCTGGGGATCCTCTGAGTGCCCTTCACTCACATATGGCCATGTGAGTGTAGATATTTATTATTGGCATTTATTATTACACCACAAGTCTCTACATGCACCGATTCTGTTTTTTTCTCTAATCCCTGAGATTACCACGGTCTTGGTTGGAGGAGATAAAGACACTTCCCATTTTGGGTTGTTGCTCACCCATGGCCGTGTGAGTGCTGTTAACATTATTTGGTCATTTACATCCACCGCCCCCCAGCCCCTCCCCACCCTCTATTCCCTATTGAGTCTATTGCGACAACGACTGATTGTGCTTTTGTGTTCTTGTTTTTTTGCGCTCATCACACCGTGTACACTATTTCCATATGAGGATTCTGGGAATCTTTCTTTTGCGGTGAAGCAGCAGCAGGAACTCGGGCCAGTATATTTTGCTTTATTTTATTATTCCACATAAAGTCAGATCCTCTATTTGTAGGAATCACTAATATATTCAATCTAGGCAGCACCCCAGTCCCATTCCTTCATATCAGTGATGGTTTTTGCCACTACCTGGCGACTTCCTTTTTATAGGGCAGCAAATTCCACGGTTTATAGGGATACCCTGGCCTGTTTTCTGGCAGTAGCAGGAAAGTTTGCTGTCCCACTCACTCTGGATAAGACCATAGGTCGATCAGCGGTTCTAACATACTTATGGATAGAAGTGGACACAATTAATAGGCAATACCATCTTCGAGCAGATGTTATTAAAGCTTGGTGTAGGAACTTTTGGGTTTTCTCAAAGCAAATCTCAAGCAATGGCAGTTACTGTTGGGGCATCATGCTTTTCAGGGAGAGTAATGCCATTCTTGTACTCCTATAATGGGAGAACTTAATGACTTTAGGAAGAAATGTGCGACTCTGAGATTGAGCTGTTAACTGATACAGCCTTGGGGATAGGCTTTAGTGTGCATTGGCGTGGAAGGTGGTGTACTGAGCATTTCCCAGTGTCATGGTCTGAGTCAGGATTAGTTAGGAATTTGGCGTTCTTTGAGCTATTCTTGGTGGCAGTGGAAATTTGGGGGAATGTTTGGCTAATCACCATGTGGGTTTTTGGTCAGACAATTTGGCAGTGGTACAGCCACTGAACACTTTATCCTCAAAATCCCGGCCGGTTGTGAGGTTACTAACATGGCTAGTCCTGCGGCTCTTACGAGCTAATATTCTATTTTGTACTTGACACTTTCCCGTGGTTCAGAATTTAATCGTGCCGACCTATCAGTCCTGTTCAAGGCAGCAGAGATTCCTATAGTACGAGATGGTGTCCCAGGTCATATTGAGACTCACAGAGGGCAGCTGTGGAGTCCTGTAGGAGGAAAGTAAACAAAGGAGAGGTGTATTTTGTTAAAGATAATGGGGAAGACTCAATTAGGCATGTTGACCTGGAGAGTTTGGTTTTGGGTCTATACTGGCTGGACAGAGTTCACTTGTCTGATGTAAGGCTGGACATTTACAACTCCAGGCTGGAATAGAGTAGACTGTGGAATGATGGAGGCAGCGTGGCCATTTTAAGGTTTGAAATTGCCTTGCTAGGTGGCGGTATATTTGGCTTGATTAAAGTAGGGGAAATGCCAGCTGAAAAAGACAGCTAAACCAATTTTAGTAGGTTGTCCTAATATATGATGGGCTGAGAAGGCACTCAGGGCTTGGCTGTATCAGCAGTTTCCATTGGGGACCTACAGTGGGATGATTAGGTTGGATTGACAGACAGTAGCTGGTGTTTGGACATGGGATCCATACACTTTGGATTTGGGGTAAAGTTTACATGGAATGTTTATTTTATGGTTATCATTAAAGCTGTGTCCTTTCCTTCCCAAACTAGTTTTTGTATTTATGGGAAAGGGGGAACCTTGATGAAATTCACGGTCAGGGCTTTACTGTAGTGCCGACGAGTATTCTAAAACAAATGCTGCAACATTTCAGTGAGATTTATGCAAACAGACTAATGGCTCATCGGATTAACAGCGGGGGTCCCTGCCAGTCCCATTAAAACTGAATGGGACTGCCAGGGACCCTTGCTGTGTTAATCCGATGGGCCATTAGTCTCTGCAGAAATGTCACTGAAATGTTGCAGCATGTACCCAGCATGTACCCAGCATTTACTTGGGTCTTGTTGGTGATAGCCCAGATTTTCAAAGGTAAGTTTAAGGCAAGTTTTAGAATACTTGTCGGCGCACCTGTAGGTATGGTCAAAACACTTTTTTACCACATTTTACCACTAATGCCAAGTCTACAGAGTGGTCATCACCCCATATAACACTGTTACAAAGACCTAGTGCAGACAGTTCAAAGATGTTCAACAGAGACCAGATGGTAAAGAATAATGACAAGTAAAAGATTGTACCTTGGTTAGAGGCTTACCCTGAAAAGCAAACTTCATTTTGCTGGTTTAACATTGTGGTTTTTGGATACCCTCTGTAGAGCCTCAGAGTTTTGTTTGAGTTGAATATTCGAAGTCTGTCCTTGATCATCCAGAAGTGGAAGGAGGGCACATCCAGAGAGAATTGAGTTTGGGTAGGATTGAGAGATCTTTTTCCTCCCTCCTCCGCCCCTTTTGAGCATTTTTTAATGTATCCACTTTGCATTGTAACAAAGGAATTACCAAACATGTTCTGTTTAATGCATCATCTATCCTACCCAGTGTAATATTCTTTGAATGATGAAATCGATATTTGTTTCTTAAAGTAAGAATCATTAAATCAGGCCTTTCAATTGGTCCGGTAGTCAGGTCAGAATGCTCATTTGGCCAAAATAAACAACAAATCTGTTTTTTGTTTACTTCCAATTTATCCTGAGTGTTTTGATTTTTTAGGTTTTCAGTTTCAACATAAGTTTTATTTTGATAAATGGCTGTTTAATGTCTTGATTTTATTTACTCTAGAAGTGTTTGCTTATTTTCTGGATTCGGTTGCAAACCATGAGACGGAGAAAATTCAGTTTTTAGATGATTTTTTTTATATGTTGGCGCCAGGGACAGTTTGGCTTGTTGAAGATTGCTTTTGACAAGCCATTTGAGTTTTTTTCTATAGTGCTGCTGGTAAAATCTGGGGGTCAGCTTGAGACAGTAGGGGAAATGTGGCCAGCATATTATAGGTTAAGCACAGCCATTGCTCCTACAAGTCAAGATGGATGCCAATTCCTGGCACATTGCACCATTTTCTTATGGCCAAAATGGCCAACTTGTATATTCCTACTGTATTTGCCCTGTAACATTTATTCTCCTGGTGTAATGTGATGCTATAATTCTGTGTCTCCTTTGTGTGCTGGAGAGATTATTCTCTTGGCTAGCCAGTGCACACAGGAATCTGGGTCTGTTATCTAAATGTGGATGGGTGAAGTGGTTAGGACACTGTAGGAGTGGAAACAGGTGTTTTCTTAGGTCCAGGGAGCTGTGACATTAAACACAGAGCCATTGTTCAGCCTAGACTTTGAGTCACCTATCTCTGTGGGTGATAGAGGGCCGGCACTGGTAACCATTGCTGTTTCTTAGCCCAGTTGACATGATTCCCATTGGTCGGTTTGAATTTCACACTCCCCATAAGCTGTCTTAGAAACACTGTCACCACCAATGGCCAGATTGGTCCATTACTGGAGAGCCCTTGCTCTAAGATTGGCTGGTGCATGCATAGCATCCATGTTCTGATTGGTCGGCACCTTGTCTTCCATGTTTTTAGATGAAGACAGGGAAAATAAGTGAACACTGACCGATCTCAATTCCCCAGACTATCTTGGATTTGGCTAGTTGGTATATCTCCAAGGTTTTTTGCTAGAGACACCAAAAATGAGGCTCGGTCGAGTGGTCGAGTGGTCGAGTGGTCGAGTGGTTGAGTAGACAAGCGGGAACTTTCAATCGGCTATTCTACAAATAGCATCTTTGTGGTATTGAGGTACCAGAGACTCACTGAGTGTGGAAACCATCCTGGGTAAGCTTAATAAAGTGGCGCCCAGCACCAAGTAAGCTACGATTCCCCCCGTAACACCAGTTTTGGTGAGTTTGAACCTAAAGGCTTGCATTGTGTTGTGCCTGTTTGCTTCCGACAAAATAAACTTGTTTTATTTAACTCATCCATTTTGTCTGGTAATTGCAATCCTGTGTAATTGTCCTGGTCTCCCATGACACCGCTTTTCAGGGCATCAGGATCTAATTTAGGCATGATAATATGGGAATTCACTAAATTCAGCAAATTGAAGCTCGTTAGACATTTGGTTCCACAGCTTGCTTACAGCTTATGTGGTAAGGCAAAGGATATTCCAAGTAAAATTAATTTAATTGACGACAAACTCAGTGGGGTGCCTACTGGAAGCTTGTTCCTCATATAGACACAGATTTTCTATATACAGACGCATCATATAGGCTGATGCCCCTAATTTCTTTTGGGATTTAGTATTTCCTCTATATTTAAGTTGATTCAGAAAGTTTTCTTATGTGAATGTTTGGCACAGATGGGCTATGTTTTGCAGTCCATTTCAGTAGAGTGAATAGTTTGTTGAAAATGGGCTATAGTGAGTTGTATTCTTAATATAATCAAGGAAGGTTTGTCAGGGGCAGCTTTTAAAAAGAGGTTAGACTAAATTATATTTTTTTCGAAGCAGGGTAATGAAAAAAATTGGACAAAACTAGTTTTAATGAACAGTTGTTAAGGCTTATTCTAGTGGTAGGGTAATGAGGGATCCATGGAGGCCTGTTACACCAGATTAATTATACAAAGTTCTTCAAATTTGACAAAGTCTTGTTTTTGTGAGTTAATGCACAAAATAAGTCGTTAAATAATGCACAATTTCTAATGGGTGCGATAACATCTCCAACTGTACATCTGTAAGCGTTTAACCTTTAGTAAATAGGGAAGTAAAAATAACTAATTTTTACTATCATTAAGGCACAGTGAAATCACCACCGAAATGTAGCAAATGTATGCCTAAATCTGTTTTAAAGCTTTCTAATAGTTACATTTTATCATTTCTGCTGAATATACCATGCACTGTTTGGTTGCACATAATTTGATTAGGAGTCTAAATCATGTTTTAATTCTTAAAGAGGTCAATTTAAAATAGTGGAAGACATCTATTACACATTATGTATATCTTATATTGCAATTATATGTTTGCAGTTAACTGTTTTTGCTTCCTAAAGGTGCTCTGTTATTTTCTAACCATTACATTTCATAGAGCTATTACAATGACCTTTCACAGAATCACTTATAGTCATAGAACAACTTTTTAAATTGAATTATTGCTTAGAAAGCAGTTTTGCCTTGACAGGTACCTATTATTTATGAGAAGGTGATGTATTACTGTAAGTTATCCCTGCCGTCAATGTGTGCATTTCTTTACCCAGGACAGTTACAATTTAATAGTGCATTAAAAGTCCATGTGCTGTGCCATTTGTCATGTGCTATGTTTACATAATCTATTGTGCAAATTCCTGTTCAAGTCCTAATTAATCCAGCAACCACCTCATTAACTTTTAAAACTACTTACTCTCTAATACAGTTAATTATTTATCCATACCAACTGAGGACCCCATACATGTTTGCAAAAATATTACAAAATGTAAATTTTAAACATTGAAATACCAGTGATACATAATTGTAAGAGTGCTGGCTTTCACATATGATAATAGATGCAAATTGAACTATATTACACATAAAACTTCAAAGGATCCCTGAGGAGAACTATTTAAAACAATTGTTTTCATTTCAGTGATGTTTTTTCCTCTTGTTTCTTCAGTAAAAGATCTGTAACTCGATATGCTACAGTACTTTTGATTGTAAATAAGCAAGTGCTTACAGTATATTATTGTAGCTACTCTACAGAGAAAGTTTAAAGATAGTCAAAACTTTTACTGATGTACAGTAGCAGACGTTATTGCACTCGTTAGCGGAATGCCTTGTTACCGCGGACGCATTATTTAAAGCAGTGCTATTAAAAACAAGGTTAAAGTGATAACATACGTGATATTTAATGCATTATTTTGTGCGTTAAGTAACGTTTGCTACATCTTTATATCAGTAATTCCTAAAATACATTTAACAAATATAAAAATTAAATGAATTTGTGAGGCAAAATTAACACCCACCATAAATTGGTTCATAAACGAAATAATTTTTCGGGAGGCTAAACATTGTTTTATAAATTGTTTTCTTCAGTGGGGTACAGGCATACCCCGCTTTAAGTACACTCACTTTAAGTACACTCGCGAGTAAGTACTTATCGCCCAATAGGCAAACGGCAGCTCACGCATGCGCCTGTCATCACGTCCTGAACAGCAATACCGGCTCCCTACCTGTACCGAAGCTGTGCGCAAGCAGGGAGACTATAGAGCCTGTTACAAATGCGTTATTTACATCAGTTATGCACGTATATAACAATTGCAGTACAGTACATGCATCGATAAGTGGGAAACGGTAGTGCTTCACTTTAAGTACATTTTCGCTTTACATACATGCTCCGGTCCCATTACGTACGTTAATGCGGGGTATGCCTGTATTTAGTTATTTTTGGATCACGATTGTATTGTATGTCTTTATTTATATAGCGCCATTAATGTACATAGCGCTTCACAGTAGTAATACATGAGGTAATCAAACAAATAACAGATAATATAAATAACAGATCATGGGAATAAGTGCTTTAGACATAAAAGTAACATTTCGGAAGAGGAGTCCCTGCCCCGAGGAGCTTACAGTCTAATTGGTAGGTAGAACGTACAGAGACAGTAGGAGGGAGTTCTGTAAGTGCGTCTGCAGGGGGCCAAGCTTTATATATCGTGTTCAGAATATCCACAGTGCTATTCATATGCTTCTTTAAGCAAGTGTGTCTTAAGGTGGGTCTTAAAGGTGGATAGAGTCTTATCTAAAAGTTTCATATTTTTGTGTTCGTGGTCAATCTGCATTTCTGTTTGTGTTCAGAATTTCTGTGTAAACTGTGACTCTGAAATATATACCCCTGTGTCATTGTTTTATTATTTTGCTTAATGCACTGTTTTAATTGTATTTTAATTTTGACTACAATAAGCCTTCATGAAGATAATTTAGAAGAACAAACAACCGGATTGGCCCAAATATAGTACGACCTCGCACATAATACGACCCTAAAGTTTGGAAGGTGTTCAACATGAAAAATAAAAGGTGTTAGGCTATTCCCCCCTGTAGCCAGGTCCCCCTCTTACCTCCGGGCTGCATGAGTTGGACCAGGCGAAGGTCGCTCGTGCTCCGGAGAGGGCGCTGCCATCTTTCTTTGTGCCGCACATGCGCACTACCAGCTCTTGCATGCGCAGTATGTTTCCAAGTTGCTGCAGCCATCTTTGTACACCTGGCGCATGCGCAGTACAGTAAGGAGTGGTGGCCATTACACCCTTAGCTCCACGGGGGAACTACAACTGCCATGAGCCTATGGGAGTAGGGACACAAGGGCCACAGCAGCCAATAGGCTCCAGGAATCTCTCTGCAAGAGACTTTTACATTGGATCCAGCAGGTAGTGTCTCAGAGCCAGTGGCCCCAGCTAGGCCCCGATTCACAGTAGCTTGTGGTTGCTGCAGGGAAGGCCCCTTAGATAGGGACACTTCCCCATTCTACTGTCTAGTGTCAGGGACACAGTGAAGACGCCACATGGTGATTGCGGCCTGTTGTCTGGGACCAGACCACCTCCGTTATAAGAGACCCTGTATGGTGATATTATTCACCAACCGCAGAGAGGATCCCTGTTGCTAAGTTGGCCGCACCGAGTACTGGAGTACTCGTCAGGTACCTCAACTAAGTGCACCAACACTCCACAGGATAGCACTATCTCCTACACTTTGGGTGGGCCTTGACATTGGGAAAAAGGGACATCAGGGTACTGTATTGGTGCCTGGCACCCAATGTACTTTGGGGACACTCACTGGGGTATCATGTTGGGGCCTATATTACTGTGTGGTATAGGGTACACAATATTATTGTGTATAGTAAAGGTTGATCACGTTGGGATTCCTTACAGGTGGAGGCGCTGCACCGATACGAACCAGAATAACCCCAGGATCCCAGTGGCAGAGGCTCAGGCCTCCTGGTTGCCAACAAGTAATAACAGCATTGGTAGTTCCTTCCTTGGTATTGAGGATTCCTGACAAAGCAATTTTTAAATTGCATAACACGTAGAATCTGAGAAGAGACAGAGCCACCTCAGGATAGAGCCTCGTGGAGTTGTCTTGCTGCTTCTAGCGGTCGCATCAAGGAGCAGCACCCGCTCAACGTTCGTGTCTACCAGCGTGGACCTGACACACTGAGAGAGGAGTGGTGAGATCGTCCTCGCTTTGGTTTAACATTTATATGCTTGTTTTTATTGCACAACATTATACCTTACAGCTCCCCTCATCCCAGAGGTTACTTGATTTACCCTGGACCCGTGTTCCTGTACATCAAACTATTGTGTATGACATGCTTAGTCAACTCACACATATGTGAGTATAACCATTGGTGGTTTCTGATCTAGCATTATTGTTACGTACAGTGATACACTATATACTGTTTTATTTATCTTTTCACATATGGTGTGTCCTGCTTCCATACGCTGCCTGTTCCATATGGGGGAACAATGGCTACACATATAATACGAGTACAGTTTTCGGAAGGACATTTTTAGGAAAAAAAACATAGCATTATATTCGGGCCAATATATTATTTATAGTCATTGGTTTGTTTTTGCATGTTGGTGCTATTTTAAAAAAAAAACACATTAACAAAATGTTTTTATTGCTTATTATAATTTGTTTATATTGCTTCTATAATGTGCTATTTACATTTTTGTCACATATCTTTGACAGATGTTATTGCCAGTTAATTTGGAAAAACACGAAAAAAATCATGTTGACACGTTGCCATTTGACCTCATGGCGTCATTTGATGCCGCATTATCATGGCAACATGTCAGGGAAGAGCCAGCTGAGAGCAGGTAAGTGAAGTTGCAGAGGCCTCATGCGTCCCCCGGCATTTAATTTACATGCCAGTGGGAAAAGTGCGGGGGCTTTGCAACCACACGCCCCCCTTAGAAAATCCCGCTCCCCCCAGTTTGCGCACCGCTGTGTTAACACAGCACTAAAATTGCGTTATCATTAATAGAGGAATAATGTCTGATACATCTGTACTTATAGTGCATTTTTTAAAGGGATATAGGTTATTGTATATGTTAAATGGAGTGCGAATTAATTTGTTATAGTCCACAGAATAGACACAGACTACAGTACATACAGTAACGGTAGATATCAGCTGTTTGGAACAAGCAGAAAGTGTGTGGCAATTACTATATGAGGAATTATTTTTCTCTGCAACTAGAACAAAGAAGAGACAGGCTTCCATTGATCTTTCCTATACGTTAAAGGTCTTATCAGATAAGTGCCCAAAAAGTGCAGTTTTATTTTCTCTTCTTAATTTGAACTACTGAACAAAATGTATTTTTGGACATCAGCTTTGAGCTGCAGTCATTCAAAGGTTGATGCCTGAAGATACAAGTGCCTGAAGGTACAATCGTTACCTAGATTACTGTATGTTATGGTATATCCATGAACCGGAAAGTATAGGAAACCTGGACATGGAAGCTGTTTACTGTAGGTTGTCTGCAAACTTTTGAGCCGCTAATTGAGTTGACATACCTTAAGATTTATAGAAATGTTAATTGATATACAGTGATGTAAGGAGCGCACAGTCCGGTAGGAGCAAGGAGAGGACCCCAGGTAACGAAAAAAATGTAAATTTATTGAGTCATCAAGTCATTAAAACCCAACGTGTTTCGACCGTGTTAGCGTTCTTTATCAAGGATAAACATACAATGAAACACAGTCCTTATAAATACCCTACTTACCTGGGTCCGTCCGCTGCAAAAGAATATGCGTAATGACGTCATGACGCCAGCGCATGCGCAATATATGCGAGCGCGAGCAACCAGGACTCCAGACGCAACCAATGGGCGGAAGTGGCGGCATGAAGGGAAATTAAGCTAAAATGTCTGAGGGCAAGAAGAGCCAACGGAAGCCCTTAAAGGACAAAAAACATTCCAATGTAAACAAATATAAATAATAAACTTCATCAAGCCTAAGGAAACGAAAAAAGACAGAAAAAGAAAAGAAAAAGAAGAAGGAAAGAAAGGAAAAGGAGGGGGAAGAAAGTAGAAGAAAAAAGGGGGAAGAGAAAGAGGGAAAAGAGGGAGAAAGAGAATAAAAATAGTAATAATAAGACCCATAACAAGAACTGAAAAGGTAACACCAAGAAAAAAGCATATATCGTATAAATACATAACAGTATAATAATAGACTAAAGAAACATAACAAAAATGATTATAAAAAAAACATCAACATTAAAAACGGTGCTATAACCTAACAAAGTTCTAAGCGCTTGATGAATGATGATAAATCCGCATAATGTAATTAATTATAGAAATGTTAGTCAGCAAGTTGTAGCTTTTGATTTTAGTATTTACAATACATAGTTTTTATGCATTACCACAATACTAGTGTAGTGATCACTGAGATGATGACTACAGAACTGATACAGTGCAGACCAGCAGGTATAGGATACTGTTGTTACATTTCTTTTTTTATATCCAGCACCTGTTTCTTGGCAGTCCTGAAAATACCAATCCTCTCTCTTGCCTTAAACCAAGAGGGAATTAAGGTTACTTTGAACAAAAGCCAAATCTCTGGTGGCGACTAGCATAAGGCTGCCCCATTACTATGTTCCCATGCTACCTGCCACATACCCCCAAAATTGGGTACCAATCCAACTTTTTCTCCATTCTGAGACCTCTGGCAATGTTCCCACACCTCTGCTTGGGACATTTGAACCCTCAAATTGACCCAGGCAATCCCCTTAAATAATAGCTATAGCCCAAATGTAGCCCTGTTTCCACCTGAACACAGGAACTACTCGTGCTGCCCTTCTACCTGTTGACTCACAGGAGCCTAAGCCTCTGGCATGGGAGCCTGGGGTGATACACTTATTAATCTGGTGCAGCACCTCCACTTGGGAGGGATCCCAACAGAGTGGGAGGAGCCCCTCACAGGACACAATCACAGTGATCACACACTTGCATAAAACAGAAAGGTCTTTACTGAACATATATTTATCTCTTACTGTACCACTCTATAATGAATAAGAACATCATACCCACGCCCCACCAAAGCGTACCCCACACTGTGTCACCACACCATGTCCACAGTATGAGAGAAGTCCCTTTGGTTACTTATCCGAATAGTGTCCCCAAAGAACCCACCCCTATAGGCGTGATCAGCACCTGTGATGAACCGGTATGTTGGTGCACTTGGTAACAATACCTGCCGGGCGCTCCAGCACCCGGGCCGACAGATACTTCGAAAAGGATCCGCCGATCCACGATGTCATCAGCGATATCCCACAAGGGTGGTCCCACCCGGGTAATGTCTCTCTCACTCTTGCAAGGCCTGGTCCCAGACCTCTCCTTAGGGAATGCAGCATCCGCTGTGTCCCTCACTATCACCACTGTGCTAAAGGGTTATGATCCCTATGCTAGGGCCTGTCCCTAAGGCAGCCACAAGCTTACTTAATGTCTCAGGGCCTATCTGGGGCCTAGGGGGTTCTCTGTCCTAGTGCAGAGGCTACTTGCCTCTCTGCACATATACCTCTATCCCCTATCCCTTCTTGGCACCCACTGACTAACGTGGTCCCAGTGTCTGATGACTGCATCCTCTCTGCCGAGATTCTAGCCATCCAATTTGTCCCCTGGCGTCAGGTGGTCATCCCTAAGGTTCATGGTGCTTGTAGTCCCTGTAAAGAGCCTTCCCTGATTGGCTGAGCTTCGCGCGCTTGGTACTGCGCATGCGCGAGCTGTCTGAGGGCCGCCGCACACTGTGCTCACTGCACACAGCTTTTCCAATGCCATCCTGCAATGTCCCATTGAACATGTGTAACCCTAGCTCTGACAAATGAACCTCGTTATCTCTATACCCATTTACATCCACCCTCTAAATGAATATGCCTTATAAAAAACTCCCCAGCTCCTAATGAAGCCATACACAACTTTATTTAATTTTATTTGCAACGCTTTAAGGAATTACAATTTCCTTACCGTGCTAATCTAGGAATAACCTCTGACCAAATAAATATTGTATTCTGAAAAGGTTCCACTAACTGAGAAGAATCTATTTTAGCGTTGATAATTAATTCTGTGCTCTTCATTAACTCTAAATCCTTGCCGCTGCATGATCGCAATAACTCTAGGAGACCATTACAATGCTTTGCATTTTATTGCCTTGTGTATAACCATGTCCTATTTAAAGCCTCTACACCTGAACCTTTAGTTCAAGAGGTAAACACAGCTGACAATCCTACAGCCCTTCTGCCACTCTCTTTGCAGCCCAGTGCACGAATAAGTGACAAATAAGCCAAACTGTAAAATTGCATACATTAATACTGATTAGCTCCCCAGATGCGATAAACATATGACATAACATCCAGGTTCCTACCTCCCTATTCTCTTGATTGTGTCCTCCTATTGCCCCAACTTACTGTAGCAGCTTCTGCCGCTGCCCATATACAGAATAAATGACATTTTAAAGTTTTTTTTAACCCAGCCAACTTAAATCTTATCCAGAAATTGCCAAAATTGGAACCTGGACACCGTGGCTCCATTCTGATGAATAAACAAAATGTCCTTTCCAGAGACCTAACCTAATCCTCAAGTTATCAATAAGATATAAAGTTACCCTTGCCCTATTGCACCACTGATCAATCTTTGATTTCTGAATATAAAACTAATTTTTGATACTGAATGCTTTATATCCGCAAATAATAAACCACTGCCACTCTGCTTCCAATTTGGCCCTAATTCACTTATCATGTACAGTAGTGTCCCGAAAAAGGCTTAAATGAAGATCACTGAAAAAAGAACCACCTCACATTTAGACAAACATTTGGTGCGCATTTAGCCTGAGCTTTGTGGCTCCAGGTGTAATTGGGGAACAATTATCTAGTTTTCGGGTGTTCCTCCTGAACCCTTTAATGCCTGTCATCTATCAAACTCGTTGTAACATCTATCACCCCATATATATTTTAGTAATATTATATACCTACCATTCGCCTATCCAAGGCTGTCTCAAACAATTTTTGTTGACTGCACTGCCATATAGAAGACAACATGATGCCAATTATATTCTCCCTCTATAGCATATCCCCAAACTGTACTTTGAAAATGCAGCATAATTTCCAAAGTGACAAAAATGATTATGTCACGGGATGTTATAGAAATTGGAAAAACCCAGATATGATAATGAAAAATATAGCTATAATAAGGATTATTCACATAAAATTCCTTCAAATTATAAAAAAACTATTGTAAAACCTAATGAAATATCCTCTGATCCAGTACAATTTATAGCCCCTAAGAGGTCTAGAAGACCTTCAACACCATCTTCTATAAAACCAGTTACTGGCAGTACAAAAGCCAAACACCCGGCCCCTCCTGTTCCTCCAAGCCCTCTAGTCAACATACAGGGTAAAGATACTGACAATATCTTTGATCAATATCATCATCAGAATAAGTACCAACCTCTTTTAGACCTAGATAGAGAACAACGTCTCCCTGGTCACAGTCGGGAAGAAGAGAAAAATACGTTCTCTTTTTTAGACTGGCGACAAACGAGGGAGCCCAAACAAGCAAGAGATGTAATAAGAGACTTATTGGGAAAAGAAAACTCCCTGAAAGACAATCGAAAAAGAAAAAACACTCTAGAGGAACGAGAGGAGGGAGAAAAATTAGGCAAGGTACAAAAACAGTAAGTCAAAGTGCTTATCAAAATATCTTTAATATAAGCCAACATCCAATTACCATCAAAGAAACTAAGCTATTATCAAAAGGTTTATCCTTTGCTCCAGTTACAGGGCCAGATAGTTTTAAGTGGTATGTTGATGTCCAAAGATATGTGCGCAAGCTTTGCCTCAAAAAATATTTTCAAAGAGACGCCATATCTAGACTGGACACCAACACTAACTTACCACTAAATACAAACAATTCAACGTTCAGAAATCCCTCAACATTCTTTCCTAGGTTTGTGAGTGGTCCCTTTGTGGACACATTCGCTAAAATGGTCACAGATGACCTAGAGACCCTAAGTAGAAACCACAAAGTTAGGACTGATAATCTTAGTAAAGATGAAAAAATAACTTTACGTGCACTTGAAGAAAATGAAGACATAATCATAAAACCAGCGGATAAGGGGGGGGGTTGGTAATCATGGATAAATCATATTACATCCAAGAGTCACTGAGAATTCTAAGTGACATATCCACTTACCAACTCCTCCCAACGAATCCTACTACACATTACCAGCAAAAATTATTTAATTATTTAACATTTGGTTTAGATCAAAATTTAATTACTCCAAAAGAATTTGACTTTCTTTACAATAAACACCCCAGACTACCCTTGTTTTATATAATCCCTAAAATACATAAAAATATAAATTTTCCCCCCGGCCGCCCCATCATTTCGGGCATTCAATCATTAACATCACACTTATCTCAATATATAGATAGACAACTCCAGAAATATGTCATACAATTACCTTCTTACCTCCGGGATACTACCCACATACTGCAGACACTCCAGGACATTCAGTGGCAACCCCATTATATTTTTGTTACCGCAGACGTCAATTCATTATACACCATAATCAACCATGATCAAGGATGTGAATCAGTCTTAAACACCCTAAAAAATGACCCATCTGTTTCAAAAGAATTTAGAGATTTTTTGATTTTAGGAATTAAATTCATCCTTTGTCACAATTTTTTTCACTTTAATAAAGCTTATTATTTGCAGGTATGTGGCACCGCCATGGGCACCAAGTTTGCTCCTAGTTATGCTAATATATTTATGGGATATTGGGAGAAACAACATATATTGTCCAATTGTCCCTATGGTGCAAACTTGGTGCTGTGGCGGCGCTACATAGATGATATTATTTTTATCTGGTCAGGCACTTTAGCACAGTTAACACAGTTTCAGTTATATATGAATAACAACACTAATAATTTAAAATTCACGTTTGTCACTAATACTAATAAAGTAGAATTTTTAGATTTAGAAATCACTATAGTTAATAATCACATACACACCAGCACATATTTTAAACCGGTTCAATCAAATAATTATTTACATGCACAGAGTCACCACAACCCCACATGGGTCAAAAACATCCCTAAGGGACAGTTCATTAGACTGAAAAGAAACAGCTCACATCCAGATACATTTAAAATTCAAGCCGAGGATTTAAAACAAAAATTTGTGGAGAGGAAGTACTCCCCACTAGAGTTGGATAGAACTATCTCTGAAGTTGCAGCGATGGACAGAACCAGTCTCTTACAATATAAAAATAAAAATAAAAATATTAACTCATCAGGCAATTTGTCATTTGTCACTCAATATAACCAAATGGCACCCAACATACGCAAAACTTTAAGAAAATACTGGCCAATATTGAAAAAGGATAAAGAACTAGAGGGAATTCTACCCGAATATCCACATATTATATTCACAAAAGCTCCTAATATAGGACAGAGACTGACACCCAGCTGTCCATCGCTGCAGCCAGTTCAAAGAGACACAACACTCTGTGGGGGATACTTCCTCTGTAACAAATGCACGGCATGCAAATACAGTAACAAAAAAATAAATTTTATATCAAATAAAACACATAAACAGTATAAAATTAAACAACATATTACATGTAGTAGTTCCTTTGTTATATATTTACTTGAATGTCCGTGTGGTCTGCAGTATGTGGGTATGACAACGCGAGCTATAAAAAGACGTTTGTATGAACATATATACAATATTAAAACTGGTTTAGTCACACACAATGTGTCTAATCATTTTCTTCAGGTGCACAATAAAGACCCAAAAGGTTTGAGGTGCGTAGGAATAGAGCACATTGTACCACACTGGAGAGGAGGTAACACATTGAGCCTATTGGGGAGAAGAGAGTCCTATTGGATTTATGAGTTATGTACTCTGTCCCCAATGGGCTTAAATGTAGAATTCGATTTGAAATCCTTTTTGGTGGGTTAGTACCAAATACACCCACATAAGGTGACATGTCATATACATTAGTGTTTAAATTCGCTTATAGCAGTAGGTTCCTCCTACATAAATAAGCACACTATCACTGGTTTAATACATTTTATCTAATCATAATTCGCAATATTATATTAAATATTTTTTTTTTTTTATTTTTTTTTTAATGTCCTACCTTAAAATTATGCATTTTTTTATTTTTTTTTATTTTTTTTATTCATTTATTTTTTGTTTATATACATAAATATATATGTTGTTAGTAGTATATGTTCATTGTTTATTGTGTCATGTTTAAATATATATGTTGTTAGTAGTATATGTTCATTGTATATTGTGTTATGTTTAATGTTGTCATTATGTATAACAGCTGTACAAAATAGTAAGTAGCTTTTTTGTTCAAAGACATTCTCACTGTGCAGTGTCTGATTGCAAACACACTAAGAGCAACTTTATTACAAAGCACAGCACATGTGCAATTAGCTACAGGTGGAACTATTTACCCAAATGGTGAAGTCAGTATTTAAAGGACATTTTGGACTTTTTTATTCATATACCCCTGAGGAAGAGAGCAGATCGCTCTTGAAACGCGTAGGGTGGAGGTTCAAGCCCTGCACACATTGGTGTAGTACCCCCCGTACATCGGTGAATCAACGTGAGCTGCCAGCTAACCATCTCTTATAGCCGCCGACGAGTTGAACCAGCTGTTGCGGTTTCCCATTATTCAAGCGCCCTGCTTGGCGCCCTGCAGGAGTACCTGCTGACAAGTTGCGTCCACGAGCGGATAGAGACGCCAGCTAGCAGTGAGCAGCAGATAGACGAGCTCACGGTGGTCCGTGGCTGACATCGTGCTGAATCAGCTGCAGCTGAGTTCCATCTGCTCAGACGTGCTTCCTGGAGCGGCAGGAGTCCCCGCTGATGAGCTGCACCCACGAGCCGACAGAGACGCCAGCTAAGCAGAGAGCAGCACACAGATGAGAGGGGATACTCTCTAAAATATCCACTGCCTGCAAACCTATTCCATCTGGTGAGTAGGCATTGCTATCATCAACATTGGTGCTACGGAGCAGTTGAACCACCTATTCAGATTTTCAATTGCTTAAATCTATATGTCCATGCAAATTGTGCATTATATTAAATATTAATTGTTATTAAATGATTTTATTGTCCTAAAAATACCATTTCAGTATTCAGCTGTTATATGTTGTCTTATATGTTGTTTGTTTAATGTTTCAACAGTATTACGCTATGTGTTGTGCTTTCTCTTTGTTTTCAAGCCCACCGTGAGGATCAACAATCTTCACAACCAACAGGCTTGGTTTTCGTATATCCTTTATAGTGGTAAAATTTTATAGGCGCCCACGGAACTATTCCCTGTCCCTACCCTTGCCCTATTGCACCACTGATCAATCTTTGATTTCTGAATATAAAACTAATTTTTGATACTGAATGCTTTATATCCGCAAATAATAAACCACTGCCACTCTGCTTCCAATTTGGACCTAATTCACTTATCATGTACAGTAGTGTCCCGAAAAAGGCTTAAGTGAAGATCACTGAAAAAAGAACCACCTCACATTTAGACAAACATTTGGTGCGCATTTAGCCTGAGCTTTGTGGCTCCAGGTGTAATTGGGGAACAATTATCTAGTTTTCGGGTGTTCCTCCTGAACCCTTTAATGCCTGTCATCTATCAAACTCGTTGTAACATCTATCACCCCATATATATTTTAGTAATATTATATACCTACCATTCGCCTATCCAAGGCTGTCTCAAACAATTTTTGTTGACTGCACTGCCATATAGAAGACAACATGATGCCAATTATATTCTCCCTCTATAGCATATCCCCAAACTGTACTTTGAAAATGCAGCATAATTTCCATGCTGAACTTGAAGCAGCCCATGTTCCTGTGGACACAGAATTCCCCAACAGCTCCTATCCCTTGGCAATGACTTCCCACAGGAACTTGCGGAAAGTGCACACCTACTGAATCGGAAATCAGCTGCCTGGATGTGTTGAACTGAACGTGAGATAAACTGTCAGTCATCACATTTTTAAAACACGGAATATGCTTATTCTGAAAAACAATATTGTGCTCTAAACATTTTAAAATTAAATGATGCAGTAACCCAACTACCGGCCTGGAGCTTGCTGCCATTTTATTAATAGACAAATACTTATGTTTTCTGCCAGAAATAATACACTACTGTTTCTAATTGTCTCACCCCACAATTTTATTGCTACCATTATTGGAAACAGTACCAGCAAGGTCAAGTAACGCACCAGCCCCTCCTGGAGCCAAAATCCAGCGACTTGTTTGCACCCATTGTTTTTTTTTTTTAAAAAGTCCCAAAACATACAGAGCCTGCAGCCTCAATATACAGTTCTAAATCAAAATTATTCTGTCTTTTTCCTCCAATCGGAATAACCATTGTAGTGCTGTAAAAGGGACTGCTAAATTACTAAATTATCCTTTATCTCCCTGTTAATTCTTAACATGGTGATGAGGCTGTACCCAACAGAGCCCCCAAATGCCTCCTAGTCCATACTGCCCCATACTGCCCCATTGGCATAATCCAACTGCAAAAATCAAGTGACCTATCAGACACTGCCGCTTTATTATTTTCCACTGTTGACTCAGTACTATACAGTACTTCCCTGATTACTCCTGTAATTTGACCAACCTCTCCCTAAAAATCCTCTGTTCTATACCTTTTAAAATGTTTAGAAGTTTATTACTTCAGCTGGACCTTATGTCTTTCGTAAGGCTAATGGATCTCCAAATTATTTTTATTATTTTTTCATTTCAGAGGTGCCCGTCTTTCTTTCGTTTGACTGAGATTGAACTCAGTCATCACCTCCACTGTCTGTTTTCTTTATTTTATTATAAAGTATTTTTATTGGTTTACAAATAATTTTATAAACAACATTTTGCATTTAAAAGTTAATACATACAGTAACATATTCAATGTTTGCACATAGATTTTTCAAATAAACTAACAAATAAAGTTATTTGCGTTATAAAGTGGTTACAAGCCTTATTGAGAGTTTATACATACATAATATACAGGTAATATAAAACATGTGTACCAGTCCTTTTGAAAATTATTTTTTGAAAAGGGAGAGAGAAAATAATATGTTTCAAATGAGAGGGGTGTTATATGACATATCCATACTTTGTACAAATTTTGAATACTGTATAAGCAACATAAAGCATACTGTACAGATGTAGTAAGACTTATTGTCCCTGTGACCGTGGACAAAAACGCAGAAATCCGCAGCCTGTCCGCAACCCTGAAGATAATACATGGTGCGACCTGGGCTGATAAAAGCAGGACCCTGACATCATTAATCTTACCGGACCAGTTATATAGTGTGTGCAGCCCTGCACGCGCGCACGTGCCTGTGCGAAGGTGCGTGCACGTGCCGCACACGTTTTGTAAATATACTGTGCGCGACTGTACAGTATGTGTGTGTATGTGTGTATGTATGTGAGTGTATATATAAATATTTGTATATATGTGTGTGTGTGTGTATTTTCAAATAAATAAATCCTGTAATAATTTTTTTAATAACATTGTACATACATACATACACACACATACACACACATACTTAAATTTTCAGTGGCGGTAGCGGAGCGATTTCTCTCTTTTTCAACTTCCCCCTTGTGGGCCGGTTCCACTCTCCTTGCCGTGCGTGCGGCGCCATTATAGAAAGGCTGACTAACGTCAGCCAACTATAAATGCAGTGCGCACAGCGCAGCAAGCGCAGGCACTATATAACAGGCCTAAGCTACAGGTGTTGTGGTATTTGTTAAGAAAAACAGAAGTATTTCTATAATAAGTGCACTCAACCTCCTAATAAGTACGGAAACTCCATGTGTAAATCACTGGAAAGGGATGGTTTCCCATCCCCACTAATATATCAAATTTTATTCAAAAAAGAAATATAGTGTTTAAAACCTAAATCAAATAGCGCTGCTTCACATATCTGGGGTGTAATATAGATTTTTAATAGTGCTGACATGTTCAAGGATTCTTCTCCTGAACTCCCTTATTGTTTTGCCGACATATTTAACCCCACAATGGCACGTCACTAGATATATGACACCCGTTGACATACAGTTAGTGAATCTGTTGACTTGACACGTTTTGGAGTTGTTCCAATTTTGGAAGCTTTTGGACACATTAATCAAGGGGCATGCCTTACAGACACCACAGTGGTGTGTCCCCACTGGTTTAGATTTGAGCCACGTTTCTTTACCTGTCCCCTGATTGACCACAGGTCGAACATCGCTATTAATATTAGGTTATATGCACCATAGGACTCACTTATATGGCCAAATATATGTTATTTTACTATTAGAGGTATATTATTATAGAGATTAGGTATTATTTATTGGTTCACTTTTCACCTTATTTTGCGATTAAGACCAGTGTGCTTTGGTGAGGATATTAACCCCATTACCTCAAAGATGAGCTATCTCACAGATTATTAGGAGCATTAACAGTTATGTAATACACTTACAGATCTGTGAAGCAGCGCTATTTGATTTAGGTTTTAAACACTATATTTCTTTTGTTAATAAAATTTGATATATTAGTGGGGATGGGAAACCATCCTTTCCAGTGATTTACACATTGAGTTTCCGTACTTTTAAGGAGGTTGAGTGTACTTATTATAGAAATACCAATGCGGTTCAGCTCAGGGGACCCCCTGCTCCCGCACAATATTATGAAAATACATTAATGCTGCTTCATTACCATAGCGGATAGCCGCTAAGGCAATGAAGGGGTTAAGGCATAATAGCATGTTTATTGGGGACAATTGCCCCCAATAAACATTGCAATAAACAACATAGACCCCCTGTGCCCCCAACAACCCCTATACCCCCATTACATATGTAACCCTGGTCCCCAGCAGCTCCTGGAGACCCCCCTCCCCTGGTGCAGCTCGATCGCGGGTACTGAACAACCCGACGGCTGCTTCCAAGGGTGGGGGCTGGAGCAGGGAGCAGCGCGGCTTCTCCTGCCTGCGGCCGGTTGCCGGGGACGCGATCGGGCCGTTGCTAAGGCCGCGATCGCGTCTCTAAGGTCCCGGCGGCCGGTGAGGCAGGGCGCTGCCATTGAAGACAGCGTAGCGCATGCGCAGGGACGCGTAGGCGCAGGGAAAGCCCCAGAGCTAGGGATAACTCGCGCGAGCATAGGGACAGCTCGGGGAGAAGAGAGAAAGCCCGGGAGAGCTTGCGCACGCGCAGTGCAGGGTAGAAAAAGCCCGCGAACCCCTAGCCTACCAGGGAAGGCTCTGAGCTGGGACTACATATCCCAAGAGCCTTTGCACGCCCCATGTGATACCAGGGAGCCAATAGGGCTTAGGAAGGCCTGGAGGAAAGAGATACATTGTTTGGGCTGCAGCACGTTTGTCAGTTGGAGCAGCGGAGCTGAAGGGGAAGGAAGGATGCGGGGAGTGAGTGCAGCTCCTGCATCCTGATAGGTACCCTCACCCTCCAGGTAGGCCCCAACTCCCCACCAGGTTAGTGGGTAACTGATAAGGGACGGCCCTAGATAGGGAGGTCACCCTTAGTGTGTGTAAGGTGCAGGTTTGGCAGTGCCACAGCGGAGAGGGCTGTGGGCACTGGCAAATAGGCACAGTGTGCTAGTAGTGGATTGCTACGGGATCCAGGTGGCTGTGTGTGATTGCAGCTGTCTGTGTGTGTGTCGCTGCATGTGCTGGGCGCAGTGCGTGCAGTGTGTGTGAAATGTGTGTGGATCCCTGCAGGCTGACAGTGTGAGCTGAGTGTTGGCTGCAGGTGCGTTAGGCTGTTAGGATTAGCAGTTACAGTTGAGACTGGGTAGCTAGGGGAAGGGGGGCAGGTTAATGTTCCACAGGCCCTAGGAGTTTTCCCCAAGCCATCCAAGGTTGCGGTTCCTCAGGGACAGGCCCTAGGTTAGGGTTGCTGTCACTCTAGAAGTAGTTAGGCAGAAAGCTGATAACGGCGGTTGCTGTTCCCATGCGGTTGGTGTTGCCGTGATCGGTTGCAGTTCCCGTGGAGCGGTGGGACCCTCGTTGGGGTCCACCGGCAGAATACCTGGAAAGGATCAGACGGACGTCTGACCCTTTGAGAAGAGTGTTGCAGGCCCGAGCATCGGAGTGCTCGGAAGGTATCAATATTATATGTGCACCAACAGGCCTAGAGGTTTTAGTGACTGCGCAGTCACCCAGTGACTATCTCTGTAGGAGTACGGGACATTGGGTGGGGTTCTTGGGACACTGGGTGGGATCACCTGGTGTCGGGGAATCGTCCTGCGAGACGTCACCACGGGTAGTGTCTCCTCGTGAGAGGGACACAGGTTATGATGTTATGTAATGGATTATGATATTCTCTATGTTCGTAGTAAAGCCCTTAGTTATATATAATCACTGTGTGTGTAGTTTCTTATTGGGTTCCTATGTAGGGTCATTCTACACTTCCCTAGAATCCTACATAGGTGGAGGCGCTGTAAACGAAGATCCGTTCCAGAGGATTCACCCCAGGCTCTCATTAGCGGAGGCTCAGACCTCCTGTGAGCCTGCAGGTATACGCACCACACCGGTAACACCACATGTTCTACTCACCCACACTACATATGAGATTGGGTGGGGTGAAATACCCGTTACATTTGGAGGCGCTGCTGAGATAGACCTGGGGTGCCCTGTTTTCATTTTTCTAAATTGTGCTATTTTTGTTCGCCATGAAGAAGTCACGTGCTGATTTCCCACCCGCGCGGGAAAATGTTGCAGACTGTCCGAGCTTGGCGGGAAATCCTAAGCCCCGCCCCCGCCAACTGAATAACTCTGTGCCGAGCCAGAGTCACTCAATGAAAGAGTGTGCTGCCCCTCCTTCAGATTCCACCAGGGGGAGCAAGCACTGTTAGCCTTCATCCGTAACTGCTGTCTCCATCAAAGAAAGTACTGGGTGCAAAGAAAATTGCTCGCCGTCATATGGACTCTGGCCGACGAAGGCCGGGGCCGTATCCTTTTTGTTGTGTCCGTGTATGATAGAATCGTTGAGTCCGTCGGGTAGTATGAACTTTGCTGTTTTGACGTGCCTGATAAGAGGGCGGCTGGAAGACGCAAACGAGGATGGGTGCCGGGAATGTTTCTGTAACAACGGTGACTGCTCCTTTTGTAAATTGGCCTGGGGACGCATATGTGGCTGCTGCAGGATACCGACTCTGCAACCCGTGCCGTTGGCGGCTACAGGACAGCCCGAGGAAAAGGGCACTGTGGCCGACATAAATGAAATAGACTCTTGGTTTCCTGATGATGATGAAACAGACTGTAAGGGAGTACACCCCAATGTGTATGTGTCCTGGCACGTGCCAGGAGTGAAAGCCCTTACATTAATGTGCACATGCCTGCAAAAGGCTTATGTCCAAGGAGCCGACCTATTTTAGCTACCGCTGGATTTCAAGACCGGCACCGTGGATGGAGAACTGAGCATACAGTATTTTAGCCCTACATGTGACTGTTCTAGAGCGGCATTGGCGTGGGAACCTCAATGTGAAGATTGCGGTGCCTGGTTCTTAAAACCTATTGTGCCCCAGCCTGAAGAGCCGGTCAGTATAACTAACCCATCTACCTTTCTCATAGACATTTCGGAGGGCCAGTGCGCCCAAGTGAACCTTCTAGACCTGGTTCCTGAGCAGGAACCACAGAACCCAGATCAGCCCATCCTGGAGCCGAGCAACACGTTGGCGGAGGATCCGATCGTGATGTTGCCAGCGGACAAGGTTGAATCCCCATCGGTGGCGATGCGCCTACCGGCGAACCACCCCAGCAGTGAGACAGAGGAATCACAGGGTAAGGTGTATATACCCCCATCTTCTTCTAGTGAATCCAGCGACCCGTCACTTGTGGTGATGCGCCTGCCGGCGGACCACTTCAGTGACACCAAGGAACACACTATCTCGGCGAATGCAGAGCCTGCTGTGGGCCCGTGTGCCCTAGAGGAATTGTGTCCCGATGTTGCGGACCCGGCTGTGGGCCCGTGTGCCCTACAATGGTCAGTCCGACCTACTACAGAGGTACCATCGGTCCTAGAATGGGGACCAGTACCTAACGCCGACAAGGGTGAGTCGACTGCCCCAGGGGTGTCGGGGGTGAGCCTCCAGGTGACCGCGGAGCACGATGGCTCCTTAAGTCTGGTCGCCCGGGCGAAGGGCTCCCCTCTTCATCGCGTCCTGGCGGAGGTGTCCTCATTAGAAGGTAGCTGTCAGGGAAGAGAGTGGACCAGTGTCTACCGTCGATCCTTCCGGAAGAAGGGAAGCCCATCGTCAGCCAGCAGAGTGGTAAGGAACCCCCTTGTTCCCCACCGACTCCGATGGAGGTGGCCGTGAAGAAGGCCAAAGCTACGGTTCCTGAGCGGAGTGTGAGCCCGTGTGCTCCGACGCAAGTGGTCCCAGGACTGGGATCCAACGCTCCCGAAGTTCGAGTCAGTGAGTGGACTGTCCCAGAAGAATTGGGGACAGGTCCCGATACCACCAAGGTGGGAACTGACAGCGTCCCCGAGGACCTGTTGGCCACCATGAATCACCGCAGGGGTAAGGTGTCTACTTTTTCCCCCCTGCCAGGTGAAACCGAGACATTTCCCAGTGCTTGCTTCTCAGTGGAAGCCTCGCAAGTCCGTAGGGACAAGGACTGTGTAAAGGACGATCCAGGAAGACTGGCCTCCTTTACGCCCAAAAAGGAGCGTGCCATTCGCCAGGTGGTGGACCGCGGGAAAGGTCCTGGCCTCCTGGTCTACCGCATCCCTGCCACGGATGACTGGGTAAAGGTCTGCTTCCGAGACACTGGGCTACTCCTTCCACCAGGGGGAGGAAGTAGCGAAGAGCCAGAAACTGTCGCCTTAGAGTGTGCTCTCCAAGAAATTTTTCTGGGGGAGGCTCACGGATGCAAAAGTGAGGTACCCCCATCTGATCTGGTAGGGGCACCCCACAAACGGTCTCAGCTAGTCTCGGGTATTAATGGGTGTGAAATGCATTGTAACCTGGGGTTTAAAGTCACCATTGATAAGTTGTACATATGCACTGCCTTTTCATTGTATAACTGTGTACCATGCTATGTCGTTCCCCAAGCGAGGGTGTTGGGTGTTTCACCAGGGGGAGAGTGTAATCCTGGTCCCCAGCAGCTCCTGGAGACCCCCCTCCCCTGGTGCAGCTCGATCGCGGGTACTGAACAACCCGACGGCTGCTTCCAAGGGTGGGGGCTGGAGCAGGGAGCAGCGCGGCTTCTCCTGCCTGCGGCCGGTTGCCGGGGACGCGATCGGGCCGTTGCTAAGGCCGCGATCGCGTCTCTAAGGTCCCAGCGGCCGGTGAGGCAGGGCGCCGCCATTGAAGACAGCGTTGCGCATGCGCAGGGACGCGCAGGCGCAGGGAAAGCCCCAGAGCTAGGGATAACTCGCGCGAGCATAGGGACAGCTCGGGGAGAAGAGAGAAAGCCCGGGAGAGCTTGCGCACGCGCAATGCAGGGTAGAAAAAGCCCGCGAACCCCTAGCCTACCAGGGAAGGCTCTGAGCTGGGACTACATATCCCAAGAGCCTTTGCACGCCCCATGTGATACCAGGGAGCCAATAGGGCTTAGGAAGGCCTGGAGGAAAGAGATACATTGTTTGGGCTGCAGCACGTTGAGTTTTCCCCAAGCCATCCCAGGTTGCGGTTCCTCAGGGACAGGCCCTAGGTTAGGGTTGCTGTCACTCTAGAAGTAGTTAGGCAGAAAGCTGATAACGGCGGTTGCTGTTCCCATGCGGTTGGTGTTGCCGTGATCGGTTGCAGTTCCCGTGGAGCGGTGGGACCCTCGTTGGGGTCCACCGGCAGAATACCTGGAAAGGATCAGACGGACGTCTGACCCTTTGAGAAGAGTGTTGCAGGCCCGAGCATCGGAGTGCTCGGAAGGTATCAATATTATATGTGCACCAACAGGCCTAGAGGTTTTAGTGACTGCGCAGTCACCCAGTGACTATCTCTGTAGGAGTACGGGACATTGGGTGGGGTTCTTGGGACACTGGGTGGGATCACCTGGTGTCGGGGAATCGTCCTGCGAGACGTCACCACGGGTAGTGTCTCCTCGTGAGAGGGACACAGGTTATGATGTTATGTAATGGATTATGATATTCTCTATGTTCGTAGTAAAGCCCTTAGTTATATATAATCACTGTGTGTGTAGTTTCTTATTGGGTTCCTATGTAGGGTCATTCTACACTTCCCTAGAATCCTACATAGGTGGAGGCGCTGTAAACGAAGATCCGTTCCAGAGGATTCACCCCAGGCTCTCATTAGCGGAGGCTCAGACCTCCTGTGAGCCTGCAGGTATACGCACCACACCGGTAACACCACATGTTCTACTCACCCACACTACATATGAGATTGGGTGGGGTGAAATACCCGTTACACATATATCACATTTTTGGGATGCACAGCAATGATACTATAGGCCGGCGGTGGCCCTCAGGTGTTCTCCGCAGGCCTGCAGTACAAATTCAGTGCACCCCTAAAAAAATGACAACACATAAATACACCACCCTTAACACATACAGTATAGTAATGTGCAAAATTAATATTATCCACATATGGATAATAGTGAATTTGTGAAAAATAGTGAAAAAGGCGCAAACAACTTTAGTGTGAAATGGTATTAAATGTGAAAATAATAATATTAAGTGCAATATCAATAAGTGCTATAAAATAAAATAAAGGTAACCCAGCTCAAACCCTCTGGTGGGACCTGTTTAATGGGTTCCAAGAAGTATGACAGATCTCCAAAAATCCAGGAGGAGCATGTATGGGACAAAGAGAAAAATACACAATTTAAGTGCAGATATATGAACAATGAGGTCTAATTTAGGATGTTATCTTGGCTCGGATGTTCAGCCTACTCACAAGATATAGAAGAATAGAGTGCAGTTAGCAGATAGGGCTGCTACCCGTGTGGTTTAAATGCTGTTTGGATCTCCCTCAAAGGTGTGTTCACCAATGCGATGATGATGTATGAAAGAGATGTGAAAGCACTACATAGCGCGATCAGGCTGATAAACATAAACGTTCTAAAAAAAGGTATAAAAGTGCGCACTTACAATGTGCAAGATTAAAATAAGCATTTATCACATAATAGGTGAATATCGAATGGTCACCGCAGCTCTCACCGCCTCCCCTGGATTCTCCAAGTCTCCCTCGCCTGCAGTCTGGTGTCGGAGCTCGTCTCGCTGCGTCCGTAAGGGCGTGTGACGTCACGGCAGCTTGGCTGGAGGACTACGGATCGCCCACAGGTCCAAAAAGCAACACTCTAGATAGACTGCATCCAGCTTCGTCAGGAGTGTGCATACTTAGGTGAAAGGATCCTTTATATACCTTATATCAATTGAATAATTATCTAAAACGATTTAATCAGTGCTCATTGCGCAGTTTTCTATTTCTATTGGCAAAGCTGTAAACAATGATAATTGGACTGAACTAACATGAATACAATCAAATGACATCTTAGAATTTGTAAATTACATGGTATATAAAGGATCCTTTTACCTAAGTATGCACACTCCTGACGAAGCCGGATGCAGTCTATCTAGACTGGGCGAAACGCGTAGAGTGTTGCTTTTTGGACCTGTGGGCGATCCGGGCGGTGACCCTTCGATATTAACATATTATGTTATATATATATATATTACATATATTTTAATCTTGCACATTGTAAGTGCACACTTTTATACCTTTTTTTATAAAGTTTATTTTTTTATAAAGTTTATGTTTATCAGCCTGATTGCGCTATGTAGTGCTTTCACATCTCTTTCA